>NC_090248.1:65700449-65732949 GCF_037325665.1 Littorina saxatilis | reverse complement strand
GCGTGTTTTTAACCCAAACATATCATATCTATATGTTTTTGGAATCAGGAACCGACAAAAAATAAGATGAAATTGATTTAAAATCGATTTCGAAAATTTTATTTTAATCATAATTTTTATATTTTTACTTTTCAGAGCTTGTTTTTAATCCGAATATAACATATTTATATGTTTTTAAAATCAGAAAATGATAAAGAATAAGATGCCCGTGAAAACACAGAGGGAGGGTAAACACCTATATGCGACTCTTTAGACAGTCCAGTGAAATTTTAACACTTTTCTGGCTGACTATTGGGGTGTAAAGGTACCCAAAACAAAACGCCGCAACAACAACAAAACAACAACAACAAAGAAAAAAAATAACCACCTATGTTAGTCGGTGTACTAAGAACCTGTAAGTAAAAACCGCTGCCTGGGGCCAATTACTGTCATTACCCCAGTTGCGTTAAGCACCAATAGAAAGGAGGGGGCAGTAATCCTGTGACATAACACCCTGGGGGAGTGGTCATTAGTACCGACCAACAGGTACAGGAACATGAAATAACATTACAAAGTATGAGGTCAATAAAACGTTTAAACACAATCCCTCTTTATCACTACCAAAACACAGGCACCTAAACCCTATAACCTCCTGTCGCCAATTACTGTCATTCAGCTGCGTTAATCACCAATAGAAAGGAGTGGCAGTAATCCTGTGACATAACACCCCTGGGGGTGGTAATTAGTAACGAACAACCTGTCTGTACAAGTACATGAAATCACATTACAAAATATGAGCTCAATAAAAACCGTTTAAACACAATCCCTCTTTACCACTACTTAAACACAGGCTATAACCTATAACCTTCTATCAAATACGGCTGCGCATTTTGGGGGGCTTCGGGAGGTGAGGCATGCCTATCTATACTACTTCTCCCCTCCCTCCCTCCAACCAGCACCACCCACCCACCACATACAATTATTACCCAAGACTATTGTTCTCACACAATGGCATCGTTACCTTTCAATGTAAAAGTCGGTGTAGAGCTAAGTGAATTCAGGAGACTCACCGTTGACCCCTGCCCAGTGAAGCGAGATAGGGACACGGTCATTTGTCAGGTAACGTTGGGGCGGAATGATGATGCAAGATCGTATCCTTGGCACAAAGGGTCAAAAATCCCCAAAATAAGGCCTTACAAAAATAAGCCCTTATTTTCAAAATAAGGCCTTAAATCTCTATGGTCATAATGAATGAGGGCGCAAAGAAATAAGTCCTTATTTATTTTGAGACCGTAATAAAATGAGGCCTTATTTTCGATAAGGCCTTAGGAAAATAAGGCCTTAAGAAAAATAATCCCTTAAAACAAAATAAGGCCTTAAAAAAATAACGCCTTATTTTTCTGCGCATGACTACTGCTCACCCTAATAGCAACACACAATAACTTAATGAAACATAATTATAGACGACAACAAACTCACACACATACACTCACACGCACGCGCACACTCACGAACGCACATATGCGCGTGAGCGCGAAAAAAGAGATAATAAATGGAACAAGAGAAAACATTTCTAAACCATAAACATTATGACACTGGTTAAAATCTGGAATCTCCTGTACACCTTCACCTACCCTAACACATTTGCAAACACACACACACACACACACACACACAAACACACACACACACACACACACACACATACACACGCACACACACAAACACACACACACACATACACACACACACACACACACACACACACACACACACACACACAAAACCACACACACACACACGCACACGTTCACACATGTTCTTGAAAATGAGCCCTTATTTCAGGAAATAAGGCCTTATTCGTTTGAGGCCTTATTCGTTTGAGGCCTTATTCGTTTGAGGCCTTATTCGTTTGAGGCCTTATTCGTTTGAGGCCTTATTTTTGGGATTTTTGACCCTTTGTGCCAAGGATACGATCGTACCTGTCGTGATGCATTATCGAAATATCTTCCCCCCGTGCACAGATTCCACTAATTGTCATCGATGATAACATTCAGATTTGTGAAGCAAGCATCCCCAGTGGTAGCAGGTAGCCAGACAGGGGCACGTTTAATAAACGCACTATCAAACTTGTCATTGCTTCTGCTGTCCGCTTAACTCTCCCCCCTCCCCCTCCCCCTTCCCCTCCCCCCTCCTTCCCCATTCCCACCCATACAAACACATCCAATTCTTATCCAAGATTGCTATTCCAGCAACAAGTGTTCCGCTCTATGACAGGTTCCACTTGGTTGCGTTCAGGAGACCTGTTAGGTCATTCCGCCCCAACGTTACCTGACACAATTAATGACAGTGTCCCTGTCTCGCTTCACTTGGCAGAGTTTAACGGTAGGTACCCAGAATTCACTTATTAGTGAGGTTGCGGGGAAGACGCCCGACAACTCAGCACGACGACAAGTGACGGTGACCTTCTTTTTTACCCCTCACACAGTCGGGACGGGGCCTTTGCGAGACGTTCTAGATGGAAAATGGAACAATTTGTCGTCGTGGCAAAAACGGAAGATAGAAATTGGTCTTTGCTGCTAAGTCGAGTTCACTTTATTCACAGTATGTGTTATGGACATATAGATTGTTCATTTTGCAAATAGCTTTTGAAGAAAATGAAAAAAAATCTTTGATAGGCGTGGACTTACAGTTTGTTTTGTCGGGTACCATCTCAGATGCTCAGAAGTCTTCTCAATGAAGCCGCTATAAACTGTTTGCGCAGAAGACGGACGCGTCCCGAGAAAAAAAACCCAAGACTTATAGTGACGTCACACCCATTTTGGTGCAATCCCATTTTGCCGCCGTCCATTTTTTGCCCCATCCCATTTTCGCGACATTTCATAAGCCAAGCGTCATTTTACTAACATGTCATAACAATAGCGCGACATCCCATTTTGACACCATATCCCATTTGGCCGCCATGCCGTTTCACCGCGATTCCATTTCGCCCCCATCCCATTGTTGCGATATTTCACAAGCCAAGCGTCATTTTACTACCTTGTCATAACAATAGCGCGACATCCCATTTTGACACCATCCCATTTGGCCGCCATCCCATTTTGATTTATTCTTCTTGCCAAGCCTCACTATACTACTATACTGCGTTATTCAACTAGGGAGACATTCCGTTTACGCGAAATCCCATTTTTGCCACAATCCAAAATGTCGCGAAATAGGGATGGCGGCGAAATGGGATGACGGCAAAACGGCATGGCGACAAAATGGAATGTGGCGCTAGTGGTATGACACGGTGGTAAAATGACACTTGGCCTGTGAAATGTCGCAAAAATGGGATGGGGGCAAAATGGGATAACGGCGAAACGGGATTGCGCCAAAATGGGATGTGGAGCTAATGGTACATGATATGGTGGTAAAATGACACTTGGCCTGTGAAATGTCGCGAAAATGGGATGAGGGTGAAATGGGATAACGGCGAAACGGGACTAATAGATCCCTTGACTTTGGGGTAGCGTGACTCTGTTACTGCTAGCTTTCTACTGGGAGGAAGCGACCCGAATTTCCAAGAGATGGGACAAAAAAGTAATGACATTTTTTTCTTATCAATAGATCCCTTTACTTTGGAGATGATGAATTAAATATCGGGTGCATTTACGTGATTTGTAAAACATATTACAAATCGCGGGGCACACACACACACACACACACACACACACACACACACACACACACACACACACACACACATGCGCGCGCGCGCATACGCGCACATGCACCCGCGCACACGCACACATCCACACTCACACACCCACACACACGCGCGCGCGCACGCACACACACACACACATACACACACACACACACACATACACACACACACACACACACACACACACACACACACACACACACACACACACACACACACATAAAAGGTGTGCAACAGCTGTTTTTTTTATATTAGGTCACAGACCTGGAAGACCCAGGTGCAAGACGAATAATTCATATCACTGAAATGTGTGTTCACCGTGCACCACCCAAAACATGCCCCGAGGGGCTCCGCCTCTACAAGTCGTGTCAAAACCATTCGTTCGGGTGTCCAGGAGTGTTCTTCTTCAGGCCACTGGCGCTCGTTCTCCCCGGGGGCGGGGACGTAGCTCAGTTGGTAGCGCGCTGGCTTTGTAGCCAGTTGGTCGCTATCAGTGTGGGTTCGATCCCCACGTTCGGCGAGAGATTTATTTCTCGGAGTCAACTTTGTGCAGACTCTCTTCAGTGTCCGAACACCCCCGTGTGCACACATGCGCACGAAAAAGATCCCACGTTCACAGCGAAAGTCTCAGGGCTTGGAAAACACGAAGACACGCATGCATCATCTCTCGTCTCCGATTATCATGATCGTATTTCGATACTTTGACGAGACAAACCCAATGCTGGTGTGTCGAAGAAGACAGCCACAGCGGGCTTGTTCGAATCAAAGTATCACACCATATCTTCAACGTATTACCAATACCTGTCCCAATATAGACCAGTTGGTCTAAGAGGACGTTAAACCCTAATAGTCAGTCAATCGTTCTCCCCGCAAACGCTACTTGTGTCAGTACGAGCGATGACGCCGAACGACAACACACCTGTCTCGGTTCAGTCGTCGTTGTCGGTCTCGTCTTCCCCGCAACGTCTATAATAGCTCTACAACGGACTTTTGCATGGAAGGTTACGATGCTATTGTGTGAGTTTGGTTTGGTCAGAAGGATTCATGCATAGAAATTACATTTAGCTTCATTGTCAACAAACGAAAGTGAGGTGGACATTTGGACGATCAAAGATTTGTTCTGAACAGCAGTGTACTGTACAGGTAAACACAAAGAGAGAGTGTGTGTGTGTGTGTGTGTGTGTGTGTGTGTGTGTGTGTGTGTGTGTGTGTGTGTGTGTGTGTGTGTGTGTGAGTGTGTGTGAGTGTGTGTGTGTGTGTGTGTGTGAGTGTGTGTATGTGTGTGTGAGTGTGTGTGAGTGAGTGTGTGTGTGTGTCTGTGTGTGTGTGTGTGTGTGTGTCTGTGTGTGTGTGAGAGTGTGTGTGTGTGAGTGTGTGTTTGTGTGAATGCGCACGTCAGTGTGTTTGTGAGTGTGTGTGTGTGTGTGTGTGTGTGTGTGTGTGTGAGTGTATGTGAGTGTATGTGAGTGTGTGTTTGTGTGAGTGCGCACGTCAGTGTGTTTGTGATCGAGTGTGTGCGAATGTGTGCGAATGTGTGCGAATGTGTGTGTGTGTGTGCAGGGCCGGACTAGGCGAAGAGGAGGGGGGGGGGGTTGCCAGTGGTGGCCCAGGGGGATGTCCCCCCTGGCGGCAGGGGCGGATCAGTTCATTTTATGACTGGTTTTTTTCAAAAGTATATTGTGAAGATATGGGTGTGAAGGCGCAAAGCGCCGAGCCGACGGCGCGAAGCGCCTAGCTTGCTAGGGGGGTCCGGGGGCATGCCCCCCCGGAAAATTTTGAAAAAAAGGATGCAAAATGGTGCAATCTGGTGCATTCTGAGGATGATCATTACCAGTTTCAGGCAGCAGATTTTGTCACTGATTAATACCCCAAAAATGGAAACTCAATGTAAAATAAAGAAATGAATATCTCATTCAATATTTTTATTTTTTGGCTGGGGGGGGGGGTCCGAAAACCCTAGAACCCCCCCCCCCCCCCTCGTTGTGGGGGTCAGGGGGCGAAGCCCCCTGAAGCTGACGGGTAGGTCATATTCTGAGATAGGAAAATGGTCGCTCCTTGCATGAAACGGCATAAAATAAGCAATAATAAAAAAAAAATTAAATAAGTAAGGTACATGTTTAGGCTAGGGGGGGGGGGGGGGTTGCGCAACCCCCATAACCCCCCCGGTAGTCCGGCCCTGGTGTGTGTGTGTGTGTGTGTTTGTGTGGGTGTGTATGTGTGTGGGCGTGTGTGTGTTATATGTGTGAGTGAGTGTATGTGTGTAGAGGTTATATTTTTACGGGTAAGGGGTAAGAATCACATTCAACCGAAAAACATCATTAGCAGTCATCGGCCTCCAGTGGAAGGTGTGTCACGAAAGTGAACGATCAACAGGTGGGACAACTGTAAAACAATGAATCGATCCGGCTTCGATTCTTTCACTTTTTGTGTGCACAGGCGATCCGATTATGCACTAAACCAACCACGCCATCGCCACACAAAGAGATATATTTTTTCCGCGTGTGGTGTGGGACAGGATCACATATCTTCGTTGTGACGCACTTTGCATATGCATTAGAGTCACGTGCGTGTATAATAAGTAGAGGTTACATGCCGAGTCTCAGTGATTATTAAAAATAATGGTCGAAGTTAGCGGATCATGAAAAATGCGAGCTTCAGCGAGCTTTGGCCGCGAACTTTCTTTCTTTCTTTCTTTCTTTATTTGGTGTTTAACGTCGTTTTCAACCGTTCAAGGTTATATCTGGCCGCGAACTGAGACCATTATTTTTAATAATCACTGAGACGAGGTGTGTAACCTCTTTATTCCTCCTTTCTTCAGTTATTCAAAGAAAACAGGAGTTTTTGTGCGAAAGTTTGATCGAATCCGAATCACTTAACCAGTCAACCTGCGCAGGCGATCGATTAATGCGCGGTTGTATAGTTCCGTGCAAATCATTCCATTCTGTTAACACTTCTTGTCAGTTTCCATGTTTTTGACTAATTGCAGGCAGTATAAGGTAAATAAAGCATAGTTCTCTCCCAAACATCAAAAAAGTGAATTTCAACCATAGTAATTGACCCTCACCACCTTATTCCGTTCACTGAGCAGCTGGCCGCCAACGACTTATCTACCTCACAATCCGAGCCCTGCCCTTTCATAATTTTATAGTTCAGAAAACAAGAAAAGACTAGACTTTTTCTGTTTGTGCCTGTGCGTTCTCTGTTCTCCGTTCTGTTGTGTTCCTTGTCCCTCACTGTTCTTTTTGTCCCTGTGCGTTCTCTGTTCTCCGTTCTGTTGTGTTCCTTGTCTCTCACTGTTCTGTTTGTCCCTGTGCGTTCTCTGTTCTTCGTTCTGTTGTGTTCCTTGTCTCTCACTGTTCTTTTTGTCCGTGTGCGTTCTCTGTTCTCCGTTCTGTTGTGTTCCTTGTCTCTCAGTGTTCTTTTTGTCCCTGTGCGTTCTCTGTTCTCCGTTCTGTTGTGTTCCTTGTCTCTCACTGTTCTTTTTGTCCCTGTGCGTTCTCTGTTCTCCGTTCTGTTGTGTTCCTTGTCTCTCACTGTTCTTTTTCTCACTGTGCGTTCTCTGTTCTCCGTTCTGTTGTGTTCCTTGTCTCTCACTGTTCTTTTTGTCCCTGTGCGTTCTCTGTTCTCCGTTCTTTTGTGTTCCTTGTCTCTCACTGTTCTTTTTGTCCCTGTGCGTTCTCTGTTATCCGTTCTGTTGTGTTCCTTGTCTCTCACTGTTCTTTTTGTCCGTGTGCGTTCTTTGTTCTCCGTTCTGTTGTGTTCCTTGTCTCTCACTGTTCTTTTTGTCCCTGTGCGTTCTCTGTTCTCCGTTCTGTTGTGTTCCTTGTCTCTCACTGTTCTTTTTGTCCCTGTGCGTTCTCTGTTCTCCGTTCTTTTGTGTTCCTTGTCTTTCACTGTTTAGCAGAAAACATCTTTCCCGCGTCTGAAGTTTGCATCTAAGAAACTGTGCCAGAACAAGTTTAATTTGTACTGGGATTCTCATAAAACTACAAAACTGATCCTACACGATAGCTTAGGTGACTAATGTGATTTTCCTCCTGGTGATTACGAAAATAGGTTGATAATTATGACCTTGTTCAGCAGGACCTGATTTATCAATATTTACGCAGCACTCACAACTTCATGTTTGCAGAACTTTAAGAGCGCATTAATGTACAAGTATTGTAGTTTGTTTATGGTTTGTGAGGAAATAACGGCAGCACAGAACAGGGGGCGGGAACAAAGTTTTTCATTCCCACTTAGAAGAAACAAGGGACAGTCGCTTCCTGCAATTGTTCTTGAGAAAAATGTGCATAACAACCTTGTAATTAGGGATAGCAGAAGCCTTTGTTCCCTCAGTATTAACTGATGTCGAGAATGCTCTTGTTCTCAAACCGACTGTCTGGCTTCACGCATTCTTTCTGCTCAGCAACATTTTCCTTTGAAACTTCCAAATAAAATGTTATGTTACAAATCAAACTTGACAATAAAATGTTATGTTACAAATCAAACTTGACAATAAAATGTTATGTTACAAATCAAACAAAGCCAAAGGGATAGACGCGTAGCAAGGGGATCGTTTTGCATCACGTGACAGTCGGAAGAATGTCGCAGCTTTTTTTCAAATTGCCAAAAGTTATTCCGTCACTGATTTGGGCAGAGCTGGACTTTTCGTACGGTAGGGAAAAGGTGACGGCAAAGACGAAAATTGCTTAATTTATATGGCCATTTCGGAAAATTATTTGACGAAAATTAATCCTAGAAACATCTCTGACTTAGTATACATCCCTCGCTTTATCGTGAAACAATCAGGTCTGTACTGTACACGTGCGTGACACCTCCAACTGCAACATTTCCCAACACACACGATAACACACACACCACATGCGCGTGTGACCAAGTATTCAGCGTTACAGTCAATCTGGACCTTATCTGATAATGACACGAGCGAGCTGCACGAGCGATTGTTGGGACGATGGGCAGGGTAACTTGATCAGGCCCTCTTCACTGTGTCGGCCGTCTGGACCCTAATGAGCCGCGTTAATTAGACTGTGTCCGCCGGCTCCACTTCCCCCCACAAGTGGACACCCGGAAGGGAGGAAAGCACAGAGATCGAGATGGAGGAAAACCGCTGGGCTTGTGTGTGGAGGAGTGTTGAGGACTTTATGTGCTGAGCGTTTCAAGTTTGGGGAGAGAAAGAGCGAAGAGATTGAAAGCCCATACACGAAGCGTCATAACTGAGATCACTTGTCGCTTCGTCCTTTATTTGTTAGTTCTAACATTTAACGCATCTTTATGATTTCATCATAAATTAATTTATGTTCTAAGTATTTTTGGGAAAGACCAAAGCGCAGATGTGTGTGAAGGAGGGTGTATGCGTTTATCAGTGGGTTGTTTGTTTGGTTGTGTGGTTTTTAAGAGGGGGGGGGGGGGGGGGGAAGGGAAGAGTGCGATAGCCGACAAACGAAGCGTCATAACTGAGTAGATCCCTTGTCGCTTGGTCCTTTGTTTGTAGATTAACATTTAAATAATCTTTCTGGAAGTACCTCCTTCCAAGTGGACATCCGCAAGGGAGGAAACTCGCTGCGGCCTTGTGTGGAGGGGTTATGTCCATTGACCTGATGTGTGGACGATTCGTGTATGTTACATGTTGTATGTTAGTGAAAAAGGCGAGAGCGAATGAGTGCCATGTGTGTTTGTCATGATGATGTAAATGACTGAGTGACATGTATTGTGCAAGGATAAACTAGACACATGCAACACACTGTGGTATATGCAACTGACATGGACAAAAGCGGACGTAGGTGTAAATATCTGCTGCGAAAGTCCAAGCAGAATATAATAATCATGCAGCTTAAAAGAAACAAAGAAAACAAAACTATAATTATTTCGTTTCTAATAGCATTCTTTTGAAACTATCTATCTATGTTTCCATTTACGATACAGCCCGTGTGATATATCAGAGTCACGACTATGTTTTGTGCAAGAACATATTGTATGAGCCCCCAACCCCCCCCCCCCCCCCCCCCCCGTCCCTCCCGCCCCCCATCCCATCCCTTTCACCATCATCTTCCAACTAGCACCTTCCGTCGAGTTTTTTTTAAATACACATACCAGCCTTTACTTATACTTCCTACACTTTTAAGTTTCATAATCGGTATCTGCTATGGAATTTGACAGACAATATTGTTTTGGGGGTATCAAGTCTCTGACTGCTTCATTTGTTACTGTGTACAACCGATCTATTTTAGTCCCTTCAGTCGGAGCTAGTCATCAAGGTCGAAACGAATCCTCGTGTCCTCATATCTTCCCCATCGTGTTGATTATCTTCATTCCGGCTAGGGACAGTCATCAGACACCCAGAGGGGCAGGCAGACAGACAGACAGACAGACACACACACACACACACACACACAAACACACGCACGTACACCCACACACATACACACGCACGCACACACACACACACACACACGCGAACACAGGCACAAACAAACATACACACACACACACACACACACACACACACACACACACACACACACACACACACACACAGATTAAGAAGACGAATGTGAATTGATGTTACGTTTGCGTCCAAATACACAATAGTCATGATGATGTTAAACTTGTAAAAAGTTCAACGGGAACATAAACATCTCCTTCAGATCAACCAGTACAATGCCAAACCATAAAACGGAACTTGTTTAAAGAATCGGTATCAGTGTTACGGTTCAAAGTACCCAGGGTGACCATAAAATGTTTATCTTCAGTAACTACACTCTAAATTTTATAACACTTTGAGAACACTGAAAGTGTTTAGGGTGAACACTTAAAGTGTTAGGGTGAACACATTTTTACACTTTTGGAACACAGAAAGTGTTCTCAATGTGTTATCCTGAAGCATCTTCTGCTACCTGAACACTTTTGGAACACATGGTAAACACTTTTTTGCACAGTGGAACACCAGGGGCCAGTTTCATATACGCGCTCTTAGGCGTTCCTAGGAGCTCTTAGCTGAGAGTGGGACGAAAGTTAGGAACGACGCGTTTCATGATCCATCTTTGGGATCGCTCTTTGCAAAGAGCGAGCAAAGCGCTATTTTTAGTGGCTAAACGGAGTTTCCCGATTAGTTACGTCACATCAGGTTGAAGGTCACAACATCCGGTTGAAAGCAGACGAAAAGCTGATGATAACATCGATCCAAACAAAGTAAGGACACATTTACACATACAGAAATAATAACCCTCCTTTCCAATGTTAACAAAAGCAACGCGATCGTGGAGGCTTGTTTTTCTAGCCCCGTTACAAAACGAATAAAACATGAGACTTGGTACCTGTACATACGTATGTATGTAGATCTAGATCTGAATGACGTCCTTGACATCGTCCATAATGAATTTTCTAGGCCTCAAATTTGTTAATAACTTCTACATCTGTGGACCGAATCACTTGATATATGGGATACTTAAACTTCAGTCTATGCATGACCCTTCTACAAATTGACAAATTTTTAGATCAAATGGTCTGACTTTTGTGCATTTTCAAAAAAGGTTGCCAAATTCGGGGATCGACTCAACAGCACGAGGTTTGAAATTGAGCAGTCGCCGAACTAACCCGATTTCAGCACTCAAGATTGTTAGCTTTGGGATAATTTGAATGACTTAGTATACCTGAATCAACATCAGACAGTCAGTTATTTGAATATAGCAATTAAAAGCCGGATCAGGGCATTTCAAATGGATGAAAGCGTTCCTGTCATAAATGAATTTTGCGTGGCATTGCGAAAGTGTAACTGTACAACGAAGGGTTTATTTTTTTCAGTCATTTGAGTTTAGCAAATATGTTCATAGTTGTGCATACACTTCAGTTCATCCACGACCATTCTACACAGTTTCGAGTCTCTAGGTATAATGATCGGACATTTACCTTTTCTACAAAATGTGTTTCAAATTACCCCTCCGAAATTGTGAGTGGCACGAAAGCTTTGCTGTTTAGGGAGCTGTAACTGCTTTCTTTAGGTCACCGATGATCTAAGGGGGTGAAGGGGGTGTTTGTGTATTCTCAGATATTCAGATAATCCAAACAGTAAAAGTATGGAGGGTTTAAATCAGGTAAGTATTGCTACCGCTAAATGTCAAACCTTGTTCTGTTGAGACGATCGTCGAATTTGGAAACTTTGTTTCGAAATTGCACAAACGTCAGACCATTTGTTCTACAACATATTGCGGCGATTGCCAATCAAGGGAAGGGTCATGCATAGGCTGAAGTTTATGTCCCCTAAATATATAGTGATCCGGTCAAGAGATGTAGAAGTAATTAGCAGCTGTGAGGGTTGCAGTTTTCTTGGGTCACTCTGTACGTGTCTTGTGCCATTTTGACAACATTGTGTGTGTGTTTGATTGATCTGCACCTTGCATCGATCTGCGTAAGGCTTTGCTGACAGAGTCAGAGAGGGAGGGTTTTTTTTGTTTTTTTTTGTGTTGTCAGGTCAAAGTTGTTAAATTTATCTCGCGTACTCGTCATGCAATTGTGACGTAAATAAAAATATGTATTTCATTCACACATCACAGACTGGGTGTCAAAATATGTGTGGGTGTTAGTTTTTACATAGATCTATATGAATTATTTTCTGTACTTATGAATAATCAGTCGTGATAGGTCATACTGAAGAGAGAGAGAGAGAGAGAGAGAGAGAGAGAGAGAGAGAGAGAGAGAGAGAGAGAGAGAGAGAGAGAGAGAGCATTGGTCAGCATATCCTACGGATGGTCATTTCAGTAAGAAAGCATTATTTGCGTTATATGTATATCTTGACACAGACACACAAGCACACACACAGACTTTTATCTCCAAGCAGTTATTAAATGCCAACAAGAAGCATGGAACCCAACAAAACATCATTCAAATCTTTCTGATCATTCACATCTGACTTTATTTCAATGCGATGCATCGATTTTCACCACAACTTAACACGAGAAATAGCAGGGTTTTATTGTTTGACCTTTTTCTGGTTACCTTTTACATACCTTCCTAACACTGTAAAGCATCAATCATAAACACCAACACGAATGCGTTTATATTTGTACATTGGATAATTATTAATTGCAGACTATGAGGCTTTTGTTGATTACATTCAGTCACTGCCACCTGTGATCATCCAAAAATCAATCAATCAAAACTGCCTTTAGACATGTACCCAAAAGTAAAAAATTTTTCTTTCCAGATAGCCATAAACGCCATAAATACCGGATTATGAATCCTATAATGTAAATGGGGTGGTTGACAAGATAGTTTGCATAACAAGGATTTTTTTTATATATACAGCTGTATCAGATACACAGAGGATGGCCAGGTGAAACCTTAAAATAGAGTACGAACATATTCTTTATTTGAAAGAGAATTTTAAAAGGCCCCCCTCCTCCTCCCCTCCCAGTGTTTGTCCAAGTGTAAGACTTGTCTTATCCCACCAATCCATGCAAAAGACAGTCCACATCTGTGATGATGAGAACAATTCTTTGACATGGAAAGATTGTGCCTTTAAAATATAAGTACCATGTCAAAATCCAGATCACAGGTTTGTTGCCAATGTTTACTTGCCCAATTTCACAAGGCACATTGAGTCAGACTGTGTGAAGTTCATGCGATACAGTATCAGATAGTAGACATGTACATTAATATTCAAAGCATAAGGTATGTATTTTGTTTTTACCTGATTAAAAGTTCAACCTGACAAAGCATTTTCGAATATGTTTTATAGTTTTTGTTTGTTACTGAAGAATGTTTAAAAAATAATTTAGTATTATTGAAAAAAAACAATATTCTTGGGCTTGTTGATCCAAATTCATGGGGTGACTGTGAGTTAAAATATTTTTTATTTACTTGTTGTTTCTTTTTATATTGGTTTGGGAAACAGCTACCAGCTTGTTTATGGCTATGTGAGACAAAGTTACATACACAATTTTCTGATCAATCTTTTATTATATGAAGTCTTATATCGCGCGCGTATCTCCAGACTTAGACTCAAGGATCTATTTATGCCGTGTGAGATGGAATTTTTTACACAGTACATCACGCATTCACATCGACCAGCAGATCGCAGCCATGTCGGCGCATATCCTACTTTTCACGGCCTATTATTCCAAGTCACACGGGTATTTTGGTGGACATTTTTTATCTATGCCTATACAATTTTGCCAGGAAAGACCCTTTTGTCAATCATGGGATCTTTAACGTGCACACCCCAATGTAGTGTACACGAAGGGACCTCGGTTTTTCGTCTCATCCGAAAGACTAGCACTTGAACCCACCACCTAGGTTAGGAAAGGGGGGAGAAAATTGCTATCGCCCTGACCCAGGGTCGAACCCACAACCTCTCGCTTCCGAGCGCAAGTGCGTTACCACTTGGCCACCCAGTCCTTTATTTGTTCATGCAAGGCAGGTATTACTATTGCCATTGGATATACACTCTGCCAAAAAAATATGTTGCACCCATTTTCGTACCCCCACTAGACCATTCATTCCCGTGTCAATTCATTCAAACTTTCTTTGTCATTAAAGGCCATCCACTTGGCTATCTGGCACACTTTTGGAATCAAAGATTCATTTTACATGGGTTACATGATCGCCTCTTAATTAAGGGTACCCCCCAAAATCGACCCTATAAAAACGTTAGGCACTAATTATACATCAAAGAAAATTCAGAATAGGCACAATTTGGCAACTTTAACATACGAGGATAAAGCCAAATCAATTATTTTACCTTTAAATGCCATTGAACGTTTAAATGAATAAACACGGAAATGAATGTTTTAGTTAGGGTACGAAAATGGGTGCAATAAGGCATTAAGTTTGCCTTTAAAGTGTGTATGATTCAGAAATACTAGTCACTGTGTGTTGAACTGGGACACCTAAGAACAAGGTTGGGGTTAAAATCAAAATTCAGAAAATTGTCACAGTACTATCCCCTCTCTTTTTTAGGTCACAGAATTAATTATTCAATTTATATAGACAAACTTAAAAACTCAATATCTTCAACAACAACAGCCCGAAAATCAATGTGGCTTTAAATTTCATCGCAATTGAGTACACTGAAGAGCACAAGTCAACGGAAATTATGAGAAACAGTGATCAAAATGGTGCATATTCCAAGGAAGTTGAGGGCAGGAACTACCATAAAATACACCGGTTTTTCTCTTCAAGTCATTTGACCACAACTTTTGAAAAATTATCTTTTAACACAAACGAAGTAATTTGAACTACTCAGTCGGGCTGATGTGGGTTGCGGACGACCCATATGGAATTCCGTAAGGAATTTTACGCTGTGTATTCTAATTGGGATGGTGTAGGTCATGTACGACCCATACTATGCAAAGAGACGGCAAAACTCCTAATTGGATGGCGTGGGTAGTGTACGACCCATACTTTTTATTTTACTTTTAATCCTTTTTTGGAAAGTATGGATTGTACACGACCCACATCATCAGGACTGTGCAGTCCAAAGCGTGATTCTTTTAAAGAACTAGGCAGATGCGTTTGAGGGCAGAATGTTTTGATGAGGCAGTCTATTGTAAAACAAATTATATGACTGAAAAGGGGCATGTATTGATTGCCCTTATTCAAAAAGCTGTTTGAGTTCACATGAGGAAGTGTGTATACATACAGTGATTCCTACAACACAGGCACCCCCAAAAATCAAATTCGAAAAATCAAGGTTCCTGCGTTAAAATCGACAACAAATCAGACTCAGAGCAATCAAATGTGCATCTGAAACAGTCAATTTTGTTACTATGCCAAGCTGAGCGGTGTATGTGTTAATTCTCTCAGTAGGTATATGTGGTAAACCGGCACGGTTGGCCTAGTGGTAAGGCGTCCGCCCCGTGATCGGGAGGTCGTGGGTTCGAACCCCGGCTGGGTCATACCTAAGACTTTAAAATTGGCAATCTAGTGGCTCTGCCTGGCGTCTGGCATTATGGGGTTAGTGCTAGGACTGGTTGGTCCGGTGTCAGAATAATGTGACTGGGTGAGACATGAAGCCTGTGCTGCGACTTCTGTCTTCTGTGTGGCGCACGTTATATATATGTCAAAGCAGCACCGCCCTGATATGGCCCTTCGTGGTCGGCTGGGCGTTAAGCAAACAAAAAAACCAACAAAAAATATGTGGTAATCCTCTCAGTAGGCATAAAAGGCAGTTTTTGAAGCCGTTTTAGCGGGTAATGAAACAAAACAATACATTTGAATTTCTGCAATTTTTAACGCATTGCGTTCAAATATTTGGTGATTCGTGCTAACACATGTCATGAATTAGAAAAGACAACATTAAACAGGTTTGCGATTGTGAGGTGTTAGCCGGTATTTTTACCGACAATTATCAAATGAATTAATTAAGCAACAAATCAGTGCTGGGGCCGACGCTATTCTTAGCGTACATTAACGACCTCCCGGAGCGACTGACGGCACTAGCGCGCCTGTTTGCGGACAACACTGCAGTGTACAGGGTGGTGACTAGCGTAAACGACCAGGCCCAGCTACAACAAGACCTCCATCGCCTAGCCGAGTGGGAGAAGAGCTGGGACATGCAGTTCCATCCTGCAAAGTGCAACACCCTGCCTGTTACGAGGAGCAGACGCCCACTACAGCCCTCTTACCAGCTCCATGGGCATACGCTGGAGACAGTGAAGGCGGTCAAGTACCTGGGTGTGACCATTCAGGGTGACCTGTGCTGGGACGACCATATTAACAACATCGTCAGCAAGGCAAACAAGACCCTGGGGTTCCTGCGGCGCAATCTGAAGATCTCATCAAGATCCGTGAAAGAGCAGGCGTACAAGGCCTTTGTCAGGCCTATCCTGGAGTACGCCTCGTCAGTATGAGACCTGCACACCCAGAAGAACATCGACAAGCTTGAGACCGCCCAGAGACGAGCTGCCCGATTCGTCTGCAACCGCTACCACAACACGTCAAGTGTCAGCCGGATGCTGGACTCCCTTGGGTGGCAGTCTCTGGAGGAGCGCAGGAAGCTTGCCCGCCTATCGATGCTCTACAAGATCACGAACAGCATCGTCCACTGTCCGGGCATCAAGTCGAAGCTGGCCCCCTTACCACCACGCCAGCGAAGAGGCCATTGCCAGCAGTTCAGCCTTATCACCTGCCGCACTCAGTATCGGAGTGCCGCTTTTCTACCCAGCACAAAGAAGGACTGGAACTCTCTACCAGCAGCTGTCTTCGAGGCCCGCACTGTCGACACCTTTGTGTCGCGCGCCTCGCACTAAACCAGTAGCCACTGTGACTCATGTCCCCTCCCCCCCCCCCCCATACTCCCCAACCTGTGAATTTTAAATGGACTTTTGGATGCTGGAAACGCTGCTTTCTTGGACTTGCGCAACATCCCATCAAGTGCCGAAGTAATCACTACTGCTGATTGTGGGCAATAATGGAAAGACAAGACAATCAGATGTACCGAATTACAAACAAAATGTCAAGTCATTTGAAACGTTAGTACTGCTGTTATGCGACATGTTAGAAAGAATTACAAAAAATAAAGATGTACCTTTTCCAAAGAAAACAGATTTTTTTTTTAAATATGCAGGCTTTACAAACATTAAAGCTTCAAATTACACTGAAATGTAATTCATAATCAACGACGGCTGCTCAGACCACTTGTTCAAACGCGTACAAACATTCTTGGGAAATGCTCTCTCAAAAGCCCTGCTCAGCAGCTAGCAGTTAAATGTTCAGCAGTGAGCTTGATGTGGGCTATTTGTGCTCAGCGCTGTGAAAATAGTCCACTTCTTAAAGATTACTTTCGCTTTGAAATCCTCATACCATCCATGTCTGATAAAATATGTACATGAAATTTGAGTATTTGGTTTATTTGAAGTTGAAAATAGCAACAAATTAAATTTGTTTGATGAGTCAGCTTAGAGTTAGACCAACCGACTATTTTAAGGACTCTTTCTGGCATGTCAAATAAAAGCAAACCTAATCTCTCGAATAACTTGATGTACTTAACGACATGTCTTAGCATAAATTACCAGACGTTTGAAGGCAATGCATTGAGAAATTTATTAAATGTGCTGGATTTCTTCTGATTACCCACTAAAATGGCCCCAGAAACCGCATTTTACGGCTTCTCAGAAGAATTACATACCGTTCATCATGCCATTACGCCATTGTTAGACAAGATATGTAAACTAAGCTGACTGTTTGGATGCATATTTAATTTTTCTTTCTAATAACATGCACAACAGGTTTCCTTTCAGCAGTTTTGATAGTATACTGTTCAAAAGAAGAAACGCATAGCTTGTAATATTTGGATAATTTAGTTATATGGCTACAAGGATATCCACCAAACTGCAGAAAATGTTTATCTGGTCGTCGACCTTTCGTCCATTGCCACAAGTGAGCTCTGCACGTGACGCATGCGTTATCAGTGGCTACAATGTCAAAATTGCTCATTTGGCATGACCACTCGTCATGCTTCAGTGTAATCTCGTGAAACTTGGGGAATATTGAGCTCTCACCATGTCTTCCAAAACCCATAAAAGCGGATTGTTCGCCACAAAGAAATCAGACGACAATTCAGCGACGAAAGATGGCCCGATTGAGCAGAGAAGACCGCCAAATTGCATTGGGTCGTTTACAAGCAGGCCAAAGTCAAAGTGCAATCGCCAGGCACTTCCACGTGTCCCAGATCACCATCAGTAGACTGTGGGTCAGGTTTCAAGCCACTGGCTCCGTTGCTGACTTGCCACGAGCGGGAAGACCAAGGGCGACAACTGCTGCTCACGACCGCTTCATACGGCTCCACCACCTCCGGAATCGTTTCCTGTCGGCCTCATCTTCTGTCCAGGCTCTCCCCGGGCCACACCGATTATCGGACCAGACCGTGCGGAACCGCCTGCATGAAGCTGGTTTGAGAGCTCGCAGACCTCACCCGCCGCCATCGCCAGAACCGAGTGCAGTGGGGCAACCAGCACCTTCGCTGGACCGTCCGGAATCACTGGAGACACGTGTGGTTCAGCGACGAGTCCTACTTCCTGCTCCAGCGACATGATGGTCGGAGGAGGGTCTACCGGAGAGTAAACGAACGTTACGCGCCCAACTGTGTGGATGAGGCACCCGTTCATGGTGGTGGAGGCGATCAATACCGCTGGAAGGAGCACCCTGGTGCACGTCCAAGGGCGCATAACTGCCCAGTGATACGTGGAGGAAATTCTGCGCCCACACGCCCTTCCTCTTCTGGCTGACCAGGATGCCATATTCCAGCAGGACAACGCTCGCCCGCACACAGCACGACTCACCACCCAGTTCCTCACCGACCACCATGTCCAGGTGCTTCCCTGGCCATCCATGTCGCCAGACATGAACCCGATAGAACACCTCTGGGATGAATTGGACAGACGTGTGCGCAGGCGAGAAGAAGCGCCGGCAAATCACCGCGATCTATTGCAGGCACTTCAGGAGGAGTGGGACACCATCCCACAGCAAGATATCCGGCATCTGATGCAGTCCATGCCCAGAAGGTGCCGGGCAGTTGTTGCTGCTCAAGGCAGTCACACCCCCTACTGACTTGACAGCCTCGGCACCCAATCGTATTGATTGACTGATTGATTTGAAGATGCAAATGAACTGTGTGTGCATTCAACTGTGTCCATACCAAATTTCAAACAAATAATCTAAATATTGGATTTTCTGTTAATTTTTTCGAAAAATAAAACAAATTTGGCAAGTAGCAACTATGCGTTTCTTTTTTTGAACAGTATATGTCGATTTTAACACGTTAAACTTGATTTTGCGAATTTGATTGTTGGGGATGCTAGTCTTGTAGGTTCTACTTTATAAACAGTACCTCGCGTAAACTAAATCTGTTTTCTATATATAACATAGGACAATGAATGGCCTTTTCAGTCTTATAATTGGTTTTACAATAAATGGCCTCATTAAAATGATCTGCCCTCAAACGCGTTTGCTTAGTTTGTTGTTGTTGACAGGTAGTATAGAAATAGAATATGAACGTTGGACATGTTTTAACTGCTAACTAATATTGACAAAACCACTGTATACTTCTGTGTCTGCAGACTGTTCCTGGCATAATTAATGTAAATGCTTAAAAAATTCCTTTAACCATTTTAAATATAAAATTTGTTGTTTTGTGCAAGGGAGGTTACACAGTGGCCACTACATACAGTGTTGGTAGTTGGCCCCTGAGCAAGCGTCAGCATCAGTGTTGGTAGTTGGCCCCTGAGCAAGCGTCAGCATCAGTGTTCGTAGTTGGTCCCTGAGCAAGCGTCAGCATCAGTGTTGGTAGTTGGCCCCTGAGCAAGCGTCAACATCAGTGTTGGTAGTTGACCCCTGAGCAAGCGTCAACATCAGTGTTGGTAGTTGGCCCCTGAGCAAGCGTCAACATCAGTGTTGGTAGTTGACCCCTGAGCAAGCGTCAACATCAGTGTTGGTAGTTGGCCCCTGAGCAAGCGTCATCATCAGTGTTGGTAGTTGGCCCGTGAGCAAGCGTCAGCATCAGTGTTGGTAGTTGGCCCCTGAGCAAGCGTCAGCATCAGTGTTTGTAGTTGGCCCGTGAGCAAGCGTCAACATCAGTGTTTGTAGTTGGCCCGTGAGCAAGCGTCAACATCAGTGTTGGTAGTTGACCCGTGAGCAAGCGTCAGCATCAGTGTTGGTAGTTGGCCCCTGAGCAAGCGTCAGTATCAGTGTTGGTAGTTGGCCCCTCAGAGAGTATCAGGGTCAGTGTTGGTAGTTGGCCCCTCTGCGAGTGTCAGCATCAGCGTTGGTAGTTGGCCCCTCGGCGAGTGTCAGCCTTAGTGTTGGTAGTCGACCCCTCAGCGAGTGTCAGCATCAGCATCAGTGTTGGTAGTTGGCCCCTCAGCGAGTGTCAGCCTCAGTGTTGGTAGTTGACCCCTCAGCGAGTATCACCATCAGTGTTGGTAGTCGACCCCTCAGCGAGTATCACCATCAGTGTTGGTAGTTGGCCCCTCAGCGAGCGTCAGCCTCAGTGTTGGTAGTCGACCCCTCAGCGAGTATCACAATCAGTGTTGGTAGTTGGCCCCTCAATGAGTGTCAGCATCAGTGTGTGGGTAGAGGTCCTTGAACAAGGAACAGCAACATAGTCATAAGAGCAGAAGGTTTCTTGTATTAAATGTTAGCAACAGAGCAGTTTCACCACATAATCTTACAAGAAAAAGAGAAGACAGTGAGTAATTCTAAAACTTGCTCTTATTCATACTACACTTAGCAAACCATTTTATCTGTACAAATTGTGTACTTTAAAAAAAAATCACTCCCGAATCATTTTGTTCAAACTTTCTACGCCATTAAAGGCACTTCACTTGGAAATGTGGCACACTCTTCCGCTGCTCAAAAAAGGATGCCCCAAAAATTGACCCGAAAAAACACAAAGTACCACTTAAAAATCGACTCAAGTTCAGGATAGACACAATAATAATAATAATGAAAATAGAACATTTATATAGCGCTTCTTCACAGCTCAAAGCGCTTTGGCAACGTTTACATACGTGAAGAAGAACATCAATTATCTGTCCAGAACAGGGTGTCTTCTTTGGTTAACTTTTGTACTTTGTGTTCTGCCATTACTGCTGATGCAGGTGTCAATCGCTTCAGCAGTAAAAAACATGAGGTCTTGCGTTAATTTAGAGGGGTTAAACAATTAAAAGAAAGCTCTGTATATCAGCAATGACTCAGTCCTTTAAAATGAATCAGACAAGGCTAACAATTCAGGAAATGGAACAAACCAACTGAATTACAAATTAGCACAATTTCTTGAAATCCCCTAGAGCATGTTCTATTCTCCTCACAATCTATGCCCCCCCCCACGTTAACAATAACAGCGTAAATACATGTTTTTAGTACTAGTAAATTACTAGTTATTGTCACTTAAGAATCAGTTTTGTTGATATCAAGGAGTAGTAAAATTTAAAGTCAAAGTTTCAGATAAAAGTTTAAAAAAGAAGTCAAACACTGAAACAGCATTCTTCTCACTCACTGTCCAGTTTTTGTGTGTGTCACTGTGTGTGAGAACAATACGTTTTGACATCTCTTTCAATGTGTATGCATACTACTACTATTACACAAGTTAGTACTATGTGATCCCAGAACGCCTCTTCTTTTGTTTTCCAAATGTTCTACAGAATTGTCAATGACTGAATGAGTATCATATTACAAGCATAACATATTTACCTGAAATGATGTCCAGTCTTTTCTTGCACACCACGTTCACTAAGACTTATGCTTTCATTGGCATTCCTCATTGTCTCTGCCCTTGCTTTGGTAACTGTATGTTAGTGTCCACGGGTAGAAGATGACACTGGAGGAGAGCATGGTGGTGCCAGACGATGCAGACGGTGATGAAGTTTATTCTCTGGTGATACAAGAAAGAAAATTATGAGCGTTTGCTGAATGTTTCAGTGTTTGCTTGTATGCATTTACAATTACCAGGTGAATACGCTGCACAGATCTGCAGTGCAGATGATACTTAGACAAGACTGTCAGCACAGCTACCAAGTCAAACTTACAACGAGCACAGTCAGTATATAATATGGTGCTGATTAACAATAACAACCCATTTAAGTTTCAAACATGCCTTTTCTGCTCTAATGTTTTCTCTCTCATGCAAGCTGTTTTATAACCTTGACATTTTCTGCAACAACATTCCCAAACACAATCTGAAAAGTAGCATGCCTTGAAAGGAACATTTGATCAATTATGCTTTAGATCTATTCCAAACATTACCTTTTTTCATCATGACAGGAAACAATGCTGACGTGTCTTGCTGACGTGTCTAGTTCACGTGTTGAGTTAACCTGCTTGGAGCACTGCTGTAGATATAGGGTGTGACTGAGTATTCAGGGTGTCAAGATGTAGCCAATGTCACCGTATATGAACAAGCCCAGAGGTGCTTGGATTGCAGGACACACCCAACTCTCATTTAAAATCATGGTACCCTTTTCACACCCTGGCCATAGAACAACACGACACACGGTCCAAAGATGTTCGTCACCAACTACTTCAATGCCTGTAGAAGCCGTCACGGCGTGGCATCCTTCCTTGTTGATATTATACTCGTGCTGTTTTGTTTCGTTGACTGACTGATAGACTGTTGTTCGAAAATGTGTGTAAACAGCACCACAAACACGCCGAAAAAGTGCACTACAAGTACAAGCTGCTCACGAGTACGTGTGGTTAGCCGCTTCCTGTCGGGTTCACACTCGTCGTGCAAGGCAGAATATACATTCGGTGGATGCAGCGAAGACTCGTTTCCTTGCTGATGTAGAATATGTCGCCGTGCATGGACTGACAGACATCAATCACGCAGAAAACGGTGCAATCATAGTCTTCGCGGGTGCTTGTAAGTGCTAAACTGCATACCGTCCACACTCTTGTCAACATATTTCAAAGAGGAGTCCATGCTTTGACAAATGAAAGCGTGCGGCACTCTCCTTATCGTCTTGGGCATTCCGCGGATCCGTGCGGTGACGAAAATGTGTTGATGGCGCATGTTATATCGCAAAATGATGCACGAGTCGAGTCGACTCACAGTCTCATTTACGGCCGCCATTTTTAGGATTAAAATTATCTCCCTTGCAAGTTGGGGGCGCTTCTGTCTGCTCTTACCTAACTTAGGGCTGGGGGGGGGCTGTCCTAAGATAAGAGCGACATAGGAGCGCTCTTTGGCCAAAGAGCGGTCCGTGAAACGCACCTATCTTAACTTTGCTCTTAACCCCATCTTGACCCCTTAAAGGCCAACATCCAAAAGAATTTTTCTCCTGGAGCGACCTAAACTTGAACCCGTCGCTATTCTTGCATGTCTGTTTACTTCGTGCTGCACGCAAAAATCGAGCGACTTCCTTGCCGCGTGGATTGACGAAGCTATTTTATTTTCGTGACTGAAAACACTGCAGTGGAGGCTGTCTGTGGAGGCTGCGTGCTATAATTAGCTGACCTGCTGCGCGAGCAGTCACTGCAGAGTTTTGAGATAACTTTGTAACACGTTTTATTTTATGCTCCTCAAGAATACAACTTTGGGCAACGTGCCACGTAAAACTACACGCAACAAGGATTCAGTAGGTACCAAACATGCCTTGGTCAGAAGTAGAATGTAAATGAATCTTTATAAAGAAGTAGGCTACTTCAAACGACAGCCACAGCCACGGTTGGGTTCACGGCATCAAACCGATGCGACTCTCCGTCATATCATACACGTAATCAATCAAATAGATGACTAATAAACATGTAAACTACATGTAAACGTCTATCGTCGGACATAAGAAAGTGGAGCTTCCCCCGGGCCTGTGCATGTGTTGTTCGTTGTGCGTGTGTAAATGTACACAACAAACTGACCACAAAACTGAGACAGACCTCTTTCGCTTCAGTCTTGCAGAATTTAAAGACGAATACAGGTAGAGCGTGCATTATACTAACTGTTTGGTAAAAGTATCAAACGTTTCTTTTTATAAATAAGTGGCAGGCTTACAGGAATACAAAGAGGCGCAAGTTGAAAGTAATGGATATATCTCTGGAAGATGCCATCAGTCCAAGTTGTCAAATGAAATCAAAGATGACAGAAACAGAAGTTTTCCATACAAATGTTGGTGTTTCAAAGGAAGTTTGCATTCTTTCAGATAATGATATAGACGAGGTGGCTGTTTGTTATGAAGTTTCAACAAGCCAACATTCAAATGATTTTACTTCATCTACAGATTTTTTAAATTCAGCACTTCATAACTGTCATTATGAACTTGGAATCAGAGAGAGACCGTCTTTCCATTGTCATTCATGCCATAGATTTTTGTTTCAGAATCAATGTTTCACATGGCGTTCACAAGAGAGCATGCGAAGTTTCCGACAGTCTTTAGGATTTGTAAAAAAGGCCGTGTTTTGCTGTACATGCAAAAACTACCTGTCAAAAGGAAAAGTGCCTAACAGATTGCAACAACATTCCTATTTTAAGCTCAGCCACACGCCGACATGGAAGTTCAATGGTACTTTCAAACTTTTTCTTCTCTTCGTCGTATTTAATTTCTTTCTATTTCATAAGTCGAGTGCATATGATTTCGGCTCGTGTTCATCGTGAGATGGACTTAGTTTCTTGTATTCTGTGGGTTCGACAGATTGACTAAATGTTGTAATTTCGCCTTACGCGACTTGTTCTCTTTCTGTTGGCAGCGTGTAATGCAGCTGGTTAGAAATTAGAGTTTTATTTTGCAAAGTGTGTACCAAAAGTTTGTCATGAGCTGCTTTAGGTTTGGGGTGTGGGTTGGTTTGATATTTCCTCCTTGCAGATCAAATCTGTATTCATTTTTGATGTTGTGTCTTATTTTGTGAAAGGAAACATGCAGACTGACTGAACGCATATATATATAATTATGTAACTCATAAACACATGGGTGTAGTTATGTTCAAGAACACACACACACACACACACACACAAACACACACACACACGCACACACACACATACATATACACACACACACATACACACACACACACACACACACACACACACACACACACACACACACAACTGTGTAGATGTATCGTACACCTGATATATTACTCAAACAAAATTGAAGTTCACGAAGAAATCGTTTTATTTCTGTGTCATTCAACATCTAGTTGAATCAGAAAAATTGAAACTGGTACAAATATTCAATAATGTTGCGATGTGGAAATGGACACGATATCGGAAAAGATAGACAACGGCAAGATCATTCAAGTATGTACATGCTTGTTGATGTCTACTTAGGCGATGCTCAGAACACTAGTTAGATCTTCCGAGATTAAACAAGTCGCGTAAGGCGAAAATACAATATTTAGTCAAGTAGCTGTCGAACTCACAGAATGAAACTGAACGCAATGCCATTTTTCAGCAAGACCGTATACTCGTAGCATCGTCAGTCCACCGCTCATGGCAAAGGCAGTGAAATTGACAAGAAGAGCGGGGTAGGTAGTTGCGCTAAGAAGGATAGCACGCGTTTCTGTACCTATCTTTGTTTTAACTTTCTGAGCGTGTTTTTAATCCAAACATATCATATCTATATGTTTTTGGAATCAGGAACCGACAAGGAATAAGATGAAAGTGTTTTTAAATTGATTTCGACAATTTAATTTTGATAATAATTTTTATATATTTAATTTTCAGAGCTTGTTTTTAATCCGAATATAACATATTTATATGTTTTTGGAATCAGCAAATGATGGAAAATAAGATAAACGTAAATTTGGATCGTTTTATACATTTTTATTTTTTTTTTACAATTTTGCGATTTTGAATGACCAAAGTCATTAATTAATTTTTAAGCCACCACGCTGAAATGCAATACCGAAGTCCGGGCTTTGTCGAAGACTACTTGATCAAAATGTCAACCAATTTGGTTGAAAAATGAGAGCGTGACAGTGCCGCCTCAACTTTCACGAAAAGCCGGATATGACGTCATCAAAGACATTTATCAAAAAAATGAAAAAAACGTTCGGGGATATCATACCCAGGAACTCTCATGTCAAATTTCATAAAGATCGGTCCAGTAGTTTGGTCTGAATCGCTCTACACGCACGCACACACGCACACACATACACCACGACCCTCGTTTCGATTCCCCCTCGATGTTAAAATATTTAGTCAAAACTTGACTAAATATAAAAATGACGATGATCTGTAAACAAACCAGGACAAGGAAAGAAAGACAAAACGTATTTGAAAACAAATCATACTATACAGATTGACAAACTGAAACTTTGAACTCTGTTGATATTTCACGGGAGATGAGGTATGGTGCAAACGTATATAATTATACTGACTACATTTTGTTACGTACTCATCAACAACAACAAAAACCGAAATAACCAAAGGCACACACACACACACACACACACACACACACACACTTTGCTGGTTTGCTGATATCACAGGAAACGAATGAACAATAGAAAGCGTGATGAATTCCTGGCCAGAAATCAGTTACAAAGACCTGAAAGTCTGCTGAAGGGAACTGGTTAATGTACACATTTGAACTGCTGTCAAAATTACTATGTAATACGATATTCGGGTTTTAAAATTGGAAGCACATTACAACCAATAATGATGTTTTTTGCTTCGGCATTGTAGCAATGTTCACTATTTACTAACAAAATAATGACGAAATAAACACAAAACCAAATCAGTGAGGCAGAGGGGACAAAAAGCCGAGCGGGTGTGTGTGTGTGCGTGTGTGTGTGTGTGCCTGTGTGTGTGTGAGCTAGTGTGTGTGTGTGTGTGAGTGTGTGTGTGTGTGTGTGTGTGCCAGTGTGTGTATGTGTGTGTGTGTGTGTAGAGCGATTGAGACCAAACTACTGGACCGATCTGTCGAACCCACAGAATACAACTGCACGCACTGCAGTGTTTTCAGTCACGAGAATAAAACAGCTTCGTCAATCCACGCGGAAAGGAAGTCGCACAATTTTTGCGTGCAGCACGAAGTAAACAGTCATGCAAGAATATCGACGGGTTCAAGTTTAGGTCGCTCCAGGAGAAAAATTCTTTTGGATGTTGGCCTTTAAGAGCTCCTAAGTTAGGATAAGAGCGGTATATGAAACTGGCCCCGTGAACACACGTGTTCAACAAGTGTTCCACAAGTGTTCCACTTCGTCTTTTAGTCATGCTCCGAATAAAATAATACATTAAAAATATTAGGACCATGAGCAGATTCGAACCCGAGACCTTCGCCTTGCCATGCCAGCGCTCTACCGATTGAGCTACGGAGACTCGTCGGGAACTAGCGTCGCTTAGAGTATATAATTTTTATACCCCCTAGACCGCTGCGGGACGTTTTTTTGTTTTTGTTTTTAATCGTGTTGTGCTTATATTTTTTCATCAAACATTTATTTCATCTGAGACATCTAATAAGCGGTAAGTATTAGCATTTTTATTTTTACAATTTAATAATGTTACTAATTGTCCCATCATGCTTCAGCTGGACCAAAAAAGAACGTTGACACTTTTAGATCTGTGGACCTTTCTGCGTTGTCACTGCGTTGATTTGGCTCAGGATTTCCGATTGTTATCTGTAAGTTGCTTGCTGAGATTTTGTATTAATTCATCTAAGCTTAGTCACTCGTATTTTTGTTGTAACATGTTCCTGTTACTTGTATCTGTGGACGTTTGAAGACAATTTCTCTAATTTTGCTGTCGCAACGGTTTCAGCTGATCAGTGGACCTTTTACATTAGTTCTGCGTTGGTAAATAAACTCTATAAAAAGTATTTCAATTTGATGTTGATTTTTTTATTCTGGTTGATGTGCTTGGTTTTGTGTTATTGTTATACTTGTATGTCCAGGGGTTCCTTATAATTATAATGGTGGTCCAGTGAACGATACCTTCCGCCTGTGGTCAGAGCAATACATTTGCAGATTTTCGGATTCTTCTTCTTCCTTGATGTACGATCTGCACGCTAGATAAAGTGAAGCGGTAGGCTAAAAACAGCATACATTAATGAACAACATTCATCATAATAGTGGCCAGGTTGATTGTGTGCGCAATTTAGAATAATTCTATGCATGCTTGGTTGTATTTGATTTCACAGATCTATCACACTTTCAGGGAACTGGGAAGCCGTTTGAGCTGATGTGCCCATGTGGCGAATCGATGTGGGCGTAACCTGCGGACATTTCTTCTGAATTGCACTGAGGATGAACAGGAGGCACTGACGGCAACCCAGACGTGTTTACCAAGGTACGCATGTCCTGCATTTGCATATAGTGTGTAGTTTTGCAGAGAAATATTGACTTTCAAATTGATCTGATAAGTTTTGTTTGTTTGTTTGCTTAACGCACAGCCGACTACGAAGGGCCATATCAGGGCGGTGCTGCTTTGACATTTAACGTGCGCCACACACAAGACAGAAGTCGCAGCGCAGGCTAGTCCTAGCACTAACCCCATAATGCCAGACGCCAGGCGGAGCAGCCACTAGGTTTCCAATTTTAAAGTTTTAGGTATGACCCGGCCGGGGTTCGAAGCCACGACCTCCCGATCACCGGGCGGACGCCTAACCACTAGGCCAATTGTGCCGGCGGTTGCGGAATCATTGATTATTCTATTTGCTGAAATACTCTGTTTCAAAATTAATATCTCCGTGCAAAACACACCAGACAGTCGCCAAACTCATATGTGGACACACACACACACACACACACACACACACACACACACACACACACACACACACACACACACACACACAGCCAGCCCCCTCTCCTTCCACATTTGACAGAAATCTAAATGTTGATACACAGTTTCACAATAAACAAAAGTATGAGAATCAGAACACTTGTCAGTGTTGCTACGATGTGGAACTTCAGTAAAATAGTGTTTGATTTCTTAACATGCATCTTGTGTGTGCAGGAACCATACTGCTTGGCTGAGGCAGTTCACTTTCTGGAGATGGAGCTAACAGTAATGCGACGAAACCTTGTGGATGCACTTCATGTAAGTTTAAGCTTTCTGTGGGATACAGCGCAGTTACATTTTGAGAATGCTGCCTTATTTTGCAGTCTTCTCCTTAAAAGGTGGAAAAAATATACATATTTTTAAGTTCAGTGAGTGCTGAGGCCTGCAATGATAAAATGTTTTCCTGAACTAAGTCTACTCAGAATTTCCATTCGTTATGGTAAAGTAGTGCCGTAAACACTGAAGCCAGCTTTAGTCAAAGCATGACCAACAGACAACACGCTGCTGATCCGATTGGATCTGCCATTGTATCCAACAATTTATGCAGGGAGCATTCAATATGACACCCTTTTGTTTTGAAAATATACTCATCGGAGTTAATGATTGATTGCGACAGTGATCGCTGGCCTCCAATGGTCGCTGACAAGGTGTTTTCCTTCGGTTCACGTAGGTTTAGCTTGAGATCACGTGAGTTAAAAGCGATCCGTTTGTAAGTTTTGGTTAGTTTGATCTAAATAATGAAATATTTTAGAAAATTATGATAGAAATTAGAATGCATTTTATATTAAAGAATGCATTCCATATCATAGAACACATTCTATATTTATAGAATGCATTCTATAAAATAGAAAACATTGTATAATATAGAATGCATTCAATCATACTTGTCATTTGCCCAGAAATGCATTCTTATGATAGAATGCATTCTTATGATAGAATGCATTCTCCATAAAGCGCCACAAAACTTCTACAGGCCAGCTCGGTATGGTCCCTGCTTCGAAAGCAGATGATCTACAAACACTCTCACACACAGCTCTCTCTGTCTCTCTGTCTCTGTCTCTCTGTCTCTGTCTCTCTCTCTGTCTCTCTCTCTCTGTCTCTCTCTCTGTCTCTCTCTCTCTCTCTCTCTCTCTCTCTCTCTCTCTCTCTCTCTCTCTCTCTCTCTCTCTCTGTGTGTGTGTGTGTGTGTGTGTGTAGTTCTGCTTTTCTTTGCGGGGCTGGCCTGTTGTAGTTTCGGGACATTATGCATATAAATTATAATGCATTTCAGGACGTTAAAGAACGCATTCTATCATAAAAAGCATTTTGGTATTTTGTGTAAATAGAATGCATTTTTATCATAGAAGGTAGTTCGGGACGTTATAGAATGCATTCTATAATATAGAATACATTACATAATAAATGATTTCCTTATATTTATAATTCATTATTTAGATCAAACCAACAAAACTTAGGTAGTTTCTTTACAAACGGATTACTAGAGGGTGCATTCAATATGACACCCTTTTCTTTGAACTAAAACTCATCGGAGTTCACGATTAATTGCGACAGTGATCTTTGGCTTCCAGTGATTGTTGACAAGGTGTTTTCCCTGGGTTCACATAGGTTAAGAACGAGTTAAGGAAAACGGGCGTGCTCAAGGCCTCGCCACATTAGCAGTACGGTTTACTGCTTACCTTATATAAACAATTTGTAGAGTGCCATTTTGAATTTTCCAGAGTGGCCACGCGCTAATGAAATCCTTGCGAAAGACCTATTTTAATTCTACTTTTTGTTCTTAGGGACAGACTCCTGCTTCAAGAGGGATTACTTTTTACATTCAGTCGTGTGTGCATGTGCGTGCATGCGAGTGTCATTGTGTGTTGGGAAGGTGAGAGCGAATTGGACGTGACGTATTTGTTCTCTGTTATGTGACCTATGCACGTTCTGGAATAAAAAAAAGTTTACCTGTAACTGCGATTGTTGGAGATCTGCTGACAGCAAGAAGAAGTCCACTATTAGTTAAGATTTACACTTCAGTGTTACCAATTAAGTACAAACGTTTAACACAAACCTGTTAAGAGTTGGAAATGCATCATGTTCTAAAACTCACTTTTATTTCGAACAGGATGTTCCGGACAGCGAGTTGAAAACTAAACCAAAGACCAAGGGCCTGGAATCCTCCCAACTCTGACGGGTGTTTTTGTTATCGGACTTTTGTGTGTGAACTTTCAAGATGGGGTTTACCAGAGCTCCGTTCATATTATTTAATAGCAACATATACCGAGCAACAAAAGAAACGCGACAAAATTCTGCAATGTTTGATTGACAAAATCTCGAACAATTATGGAGTTAGAATTATCAAACCACAACATTTTGATGAAGGCATGTTTGACACAGCTGTTGCGTGAGTATTTTGATGCTGCGATTGTTTCAACACACGGGACAAAACGAAGTTTTGGAGGTCTCGCTCAGTCAGCCTTCATCGCGTTCTCTGGCCACTGATCGGACACTGGTTGCTTCCAGTGATGTTCCTGGTATTGTCAGCGGCTGAATTGAATCGATGTCGAAGACGTTGTGGAAGGAAATTGCGATCTTGTCTTATTGGGGTAATGCGAAAAAATCTACCGCGTTGCATAACTGCAGTGCTTCCAATGTCACCAGAACATTGCAGAAGGTGATAAACTGTTGACACATGCACGTTTAAAGCACATGCCAGCGCTTCTGGATCACCCCCAGCTTTAAATCGACCTGGCATTTTGGTGGTGTTAATCTTGGCATCCTGGCTGTTTCAAAAGTGAGACTGGCAGCAAGCGTGCCATGGTCTCTTTTGGTTGCTAATGCATTAGTGAACACATCTCACACATCAGATTTCTCCTGCTCTACTTGCACGTGCTGCGAGCGCGCATTATGTGTTTTACGATAAACCTGCTTGTCCCGTGTCACAGCATCAAAATAATCACACAAAAGCAAGGTCAAACATGCCTTCATTAAACTTTTGTAGTTTAATAATTCTAACTCTATAATTGATGAAGATTTTGTCAATCAAACAATGACGAATTGTGTTGCTCGGTATATTATGTGTTCAACAATTCCTACCCCAGACCCGTTTGTTCTGCGACTGCTGCAGACATTTCTTTTTGTCAATTAAAAATGCTTCTTTGCTCACAAAATTTGATTTTAATGTCTTTCTGAATTGTATGACAGTGCAGGATGAAAGTGTTCCAAAAGTGTTCTAAAAGTGTTCCAAAAGTGTTCCAAAAGTGTTCTAAAAGTGTTCCAAAAGTGTTCCAAAAGTGTTCTAAAAGTGTTCCAAAAGTGTTCTAAAAGTGTTCCAAAAGTGTTCTAAAAGTGTTCCAAAAGTGTTGACCTGAACACTTTTATGTGTTCAGAAGTGGTTACAGCAGGGTGAACACTTAAAAGTGTTCAGATGTGAACACTTTTGGAACACTTTTGGAACACTTTTGGAACACTTTTTTGTGTATAGAACACTTTTTGTGTTCCAAAAGTGTTCCAAAAGTGTTCTACTAAAAGGGTGTTCAGAAGTGGTTACAGAAAGGGTGTTCAGGAGTGGAACACTTTTGTTTAGAGTGTACCCCACCCCTTGTCTGAGTTTCTGCACG
>NC_090248.1:65670449-65697949 GCF_037325665.1 Littorina saxatilis | reverse complement strand
AAAGTGAACAAATAATGTCGAAACCCTATTTCAATTGCTTTTAATTGCCCGCTTGACTGTAGACTATGGTACTATCTTTCCCCCCAGAAATGATTAACTATTTATACTTTGCTTTTTCTGATCTTTAACATGCACTTTATTTCATAATCGTTTACCATACCGTACTGTGGATAGCTGGGCGTTGGTAGTCTTTGCAAACAGGTCTCTTCTTTCTCTCTATTACAGAAGGTAATTTCAAGGGAACTAACTTGTCCAGGGTTCCCCATAGCGACGCGCGTCCACGCACCAATGTAAAATCGTGGTTATAATATCGCTCACTTCGCCATCGCACGTTTAGAGATAATCTTGAAGTGTCTTGGAACTGAGACTGAAAGTAAGTGTAGAACATATAAATACGCCTAAAGAATAAGCTGATAACAAGTCGCGTAAGGCGAAATTACTACATTTAGTCAAGCTGTGGAACTCACAGAATGAAACTGAACGCACTGCATTTTTTCACAATGACCGTAGTCCGCCGCTCATGCAAAACGCAGTAAAACTGACGAGACTGTTTAGCGCGGTAGTGGTTTCGCTGTGCTGCATTGCACGCTTTTCTGTACCTCTCTTCGGGTTTTTTTCTGAGCGTGTTTTTAATCCAAACATATCATATCTACATTTTTTTGGAATCAGGAACGGACAAGGAATAAGATGAAATTGTTTTTAAATCGATTTCGGAAATTCCATTTTAATTATAATTTTTATATTTTTAATTTTCAGAGCTTGTTTTTAATCCGAATATAACATATTTATATGTTTTGGAATCAGAAAATGATGAAGAATACGATAAACGTAATTTTGGATCGTTTTATGAAAAAATATGTTTAATTACAATTTTCAGATTTTGAATGACCAAAGTCATTCATTAATTTTTAAGCCTCCAAGCTGAAAAGCAATACCAAAGTCCGGCCTTCGTCGAAGATTGCTTGGCCAAAATTTCAATCAATTTTATTGAAAAATGAGAGTGTCACAGTGCCGCCTCAACTTTTACAAAATGCCGAATATGACGTTATCAAAGACATTTATCGAAAAAATGAAAACATCATCAGGGGATATCATACTCAGGAACTCTCATACAAAATGTCATAAAGATCGGTCCAGTAGTTTACTCTGAATCACTCTACCCACACACACACACACACACACACACACACACACACGCACACACACACACACACATACACACACACACACATACACACACACACACACCACGACCCTCGTCTCGATTCCCCCTCTATGTTAAAACATTTAGTCAAAACTTGACTAAAATGTAAAAAGATTAACAAACCACGCACACACTCACGAATGGCATGCACACATACCGCACGCAGACATAACGCACGCACGCACGCACGCACATACACGCATGCACGCACGTACGCACGCACACACACATACACACGCACACGCACGCACACGCTCACACACACACACATACACACACATGCACGCACGCTCACAATCACGCACACACACACACACACACTGACACACACTAATTACACGTTTGAGAACACATCGCTGTTTCTCTTCTGAGACCTTAGATTATAGGTCCTTACACATAACGGTACGTTAACACCCACCAAATAAAACTCCAGTCATCTACTGCGCTTTGCAACGTGAAAACACTACCCTCGTTAATGTCCGTGACAAAAGTTTCATGCCAAGCATCTCACAGTTTGCTGAGAAAACAACCATTTTATGACACCCTAGGCGAGCACGTAGACGAATACAGCGCGACTTAACAATTTACAATGCAGCGTGTTTTTGTGCGGCGACACCTGAGCGTGCTGCGAGTGCGTGATGATCCGCTTTGCTGTAGACCGTCCTAATAACATTACATAGATAAGTACATAATACAGGACTCTTGAAAACATATTTTGCAGTGAAAGTTCATGTAAAAAAAAAAAGTTTACAAAAGGAGAAAACAAGGGCGAAAAAACACAAGAAATGCTCAAACCGCAGATAAGGGCATTATGAGTGCAGCTTGGTAGCAGCATTCTGGGGGGAAAGGTCAAAAGTACAGTTGAAAAATGGGAAGGGGGGGGGGGGGGGGGGGGGAAAATAACTGATACGAAAAAAGGAAAGAAAAGGAAGAAACAAAAAGAAAAGAAAAGAAACGAAAAGAACACAAAAGGAAATTAAAAAAGAAAAAAAAACACGTCTATTTGAACTGCCATTGTTTCTATCACTCGAATCTTCCTTCTGAAAATAAGAAGTAGGCATATTATAGACTAGCCTACACACTGAGCACTGGCCAGGAATTCTGGGTCAAGAAGATGCAGACATGGAATGCGAACCATGGAATGTGAGTGTTTCCCAAAAGCTTTATTCATATCACAATAAGTCAACGTTAGTGACAGATCCTAGATTAAAGCAACTGAACTGGTCACGTCCAGGTGCACGGAGCCCCTAGGGCTTTCAGTCATGCCTCAGGCAGCTGTCCGAATGAAAACATAACAAGTTTCATTGACTTTTATGCAAGGAGTCAAACACTGTTGACTGTTTACATTGTAATCTGCGACAAAAAGAAATCGTTGCTGTACATGACTCCTGCACTACCTCTTCAGATGAATCTAACCAGGTTGTGTTGCGCTGACTGAAGACTCAAGGTGCAAGGGGAAGACAATCCCCGTTCCAGAGCCCTCCTCGGCTAGCTCACAGATCTATACAGTAAGGGTACTACTTCCCAAGGCTCAGTTCAAAGCTCTGAATGGGAGAGAAGATGGGCGCAGTGGCTGAGCAGATAAGACGTCGGCCTCCTAATCAGAAGGTCGTGAGTTTAAATCCCAGCCGCCGTCGCCTGGTGGGTTGAATGTGGAGATTTTACTTTCCCTATCTAGATCTCCCAGGTCAATTTATGTGCAGACTTGCCAGCGCCGTATCCCCTACTATACTATGGGGGTCCTTTACGTCCTCACAGATACTAATATCTATTAGGGACATGAATATAGGTAATGTGTTAGGGGGGGGGAGGGAGGGAAGGAGCGAGGGAGGGAGGATGTCGGAGCGGGTAAGAGTGGTGATAAAAGTTTATTAAAAGATTTCGGTTCGTTTCTTAGTTTTTTGGGGTAGGGTTTGTTTTTTGTTTAAAAGAAAACGTTTATTTCGAAAAAGAATACTTTTTAAAGAGATAAAAATTTCAGATCCACTTTATAAAACCAAAGGTTAAAACAGATGATCCAGCTTTATACAGTGAAAAAATGAGAACCAGTATATACAGTACGCACGTCTTGTTATATTTACATTTTAAAAGGCTATGCCACAGTGACACAACGAACATTCATACACACAAATATGTATATCTACATTTACTGGCAAGCCAGGCACTCCGCCTACGCCCCGGCCGTCAGCCAATGGCGCAGCTGGCATGGGTGCCTGTTCCAGGAATAACTTAAAAGCTCGGTGAGGCACCGAGTACATATATTACGGACATCTAAAAGTACTTTTAGGGTAAAAGGGTTGGTTTTTAAAAGGTGTATTTATTAAGTAAGAAGGTTTGTTTTATTTAAAAGTGGTGGCCTGCCATTTTATAACCCATGGATGGGGGGGGGGGGGGGGGGGGGGGTAAAGGCCTCATCGGTGGTGTCGTGATAGCAACTGGTTTGTCAGTTTTTAGCCATGACAAGGGCCTGCCGTATCCCCCTTCGTGTGTACACACAAGCACAAGACCAAGTGCGAACGGAAGAGATCCTGTAACCCATGTCAGAGTTCGAAAATATCAAGTATGCATCTCCGGAAAGCGGCGTATGGTGGGGTCAAAAACGGCCATACACGTAAAAACCCACTCGTGCATAAAAACACGAGTGTACGTGGGGGTTTAAGCCTGTGAACGCAGAAGAAAAAGAAGAAGAAGAAGAAGAAGAAGAAGAAGAAGAAGAAGAAGAAGAAGAAGAAGAAGAAGAAGAAGAAGAAGAAGAAGAAGAAGAAGAAGAAGAAGAAGAAGAAGAAGAAGAAGAAGAAGAAGAAGAAGAAGAAGAAGAAGGAGAAGAAGAAGGAGGAGAAGAAGAAGTGATGGATTTGGAAGACAATCAAAGTTCCTGAGACCCACTCGGCTATGGTACTACTACACAAGGCTCAGTTCAAAGCTCAGAAAAAGGGAAACAGTTCAGTAAGAGTGAGTAAGAGTCGTCGCAATCTGATGCAAATACGACCTGGCGGTAGGCTGTTTTGCAAGAAAACCATTCACGGTAGCATGAGAAATGAGATTCATTCATTAATGCGTATGATTCAGACACACGGGTTCGTTCATTCAAGTGTGAGTACTTGAAATTGAATGAATGGGATCGCACTGGTAGCTGTCAACACCAGGGCATTGTAATATAGATGTATTCATGACTTCCTACTTATACCAGTTCATTGATCAAGATGCCTCAGGTTAGACTTTGCCCTTGCTTTATAGCGACTTAGATTAGCATGTTGGTTGCAGACGAAAGTCAGTCTTTGTGTGTGCTGATATTGGCTTGTTAAAGGGCATCCTGATTATTATGAAATATACAAAAGAACTTTTGCGAAGCTATACCAATCAAATTTATTCACTTTTGTTTGGCATGACTCAAAATATCAGTTCTTTGGATTATGTATGTGTTTAGAATTTAGTTTTTATTGAAAGTTGCTTTTATTCATTCTAATGTGTTTGATGATTTGCGTGCTGTCTTTGTGTCGTATATACCAGAAGGTTACAAATTGACTGATTATGTTGGTCAGACTATTTTTATATCTATTTCGATTTCATATTGTATTTATCAGGTTTTGACTAATTGTTTTCAGATAGAACGGCAATCGAGATAAGAGTGGTGGCGCCGCGCGCGCGCGCGCGCGTGTGTGTGTGTCAGTGAAGAGCGATTCTCGGAAAACTACTTAGTAGATCCTCGTGAAACCTTACATAAACATTCTTTCAGATAATATCTCCACCTACTTTTTTTATTTTGTTTTGATAAGCGTCTATCATCGGATCAATGCAAAGAAAGACTACAAAACTTTAAAGGCACAGTAAGCCTCCCGTAAACCATCACAGATACGGTCAGGCTTTTACACACAGTATAAACACCCTTTCATTAAACACTCACCGATTGAGAACATCCTAGGTGCCCTCCGTAAAGAGCGAACAATTTTCAAAGAATTTATTTTTGCGTGGTTTATCTTACCCCTGAGCCATCGTGAACCCGTGTGATCCAGTTTCCCTTTTTCACAATGCAGTCGTCAGTTAGTCATTTGAATGCGACTCGATGTGAGCTTATTTACAATAGCACGTTTTTATGCACGAAACAAACGGCTGTGGTTCACAAGAACTCTAGCGATGGCTTTTGACTGTTGAGAGGAACGGCGATATGCACTGATAAACCGTCGTCTGCTACGACCCTTGCGTGACCCTGCTTCCGGGCTTTTCTTTTTTCAAACTTTCACAACTTCGAATTGTACTGATCTTGTCTTGATGAAAAAAGATTTCTTTTATGATTAAAGAATGTTTGTGTAACAAGCTGTCAATTTATTATTTAGATTCTAAAAGTTAGGTCTAGCGCAAAAACGCACCACGGTCCAAAAACATTTTGATACTCATCGATTCAGGGCTATCGCCAGTTTACATCGATAGAATGAGACCCGAAGGGAAGTAACTCATGTTAGACCTGAGTTCAGGATGGGTCCAAAAAGTGTTCGAGACAATCTGCAAAATTAATTCTTTCAAAATTGCTCGCTCTTTACGTAGGGCACCTAGGATGTTCCCGTTTGGTGAGCGTTCAAATGGAAGGGTGTTTGTTCTGTGTGTAAAAGCCTGACAGTATCTGTGATGGTTTACGGGAGGCTAACTGTCCGGGCGTGAATTCGGGTATTCATAACAGCCGTCCAGCACCAAAACGAGGCACCATTGTTGTTGAGGACCAAGTCCACGAAAATAAATTCTTTGAAAATTTCTCACGCTTGACAGAAAGCAGCCAGGATGTTCCCGTTCGGTGAGCGTTCAAATGGAAGTATGCTTCTGTATATATATATATATATATATACGACTTGTGTGTGTGTGTGTGTGTGTGTGTGTGTGTGTGTGTGTGTGTGTGTGTGTGTGTCTGTGTGTCTGTGTGTCTGTGTGTCTGTGTGTCTGTGTGTTCGCGATGCACGGCCAAGGTTCTCGATGGATCTGTTTCAAATTCGGTGGCCATATTTAGGTACACCCCGGACAAAACCTGGTCGATGAGATATTTCAACACGTGCTCTCAGCGCGCAGCGCTGAACCGATTTTGGTTTTTCTGTCATCTTCCCAGATACATTCCCAGTAACTCTTCCTTATCTTCTCCAGTGTTTTTGCTATATGTAGACGCTCGGGGAGCTCTGTGATGGTTTACGGGAGGCTTACTGTGCCTTTAAATACGGAACAGTACATTGCACTGGTATTACTTCAGTAGGCCCGATGGCTTCTTTATGTATCTATCTGAGTAGGCCTATCTCTCATTGCAAGTGTAGACCTACGTTATCTATCTATGTTAACGGCTTACATCAAGACCGTCTGATATGTGTGGGGATTGATCACTGTACAGGTCGAAGCTGGTACAGGAATTGTTACTGTAATTTGATAAAGCATTCAATGGAAATTTGATGTACCCTTTGACTTTGTCACGTGACCTTAATAGTGTCAGTAACATCTTATTAAAGGGAGTGTTGTTGTATCCCGGGTTGTGATTAGGTTGGTTATTAATTTATCTCTTCCACTTGTAAATAATATAAGGGACATTTTTAGATGGATTTTGTCGCAATAGACTTGAAATAAGAAATGAAATACCACACAGTTTTATCAAAATTGTCTCCTTTTTACATTTAGTCAAGTTTTGACTAAATGTTTTAACATAGAGGGGGGAATTGAGACGAGGGTGGTGGTGTATGTGTGTGAGTGTGAGTGTGTGTGTGTGTGTGTGTGTGTGTGTGTGTGTGTGTGTGTGTGTGTGTGTGTGTGTGTGTGTGTCTGTGCGTGTGTGTGTGTAGAGCGATTCAGACTAAACTGCTGGGCCGATCTTTATGAAATTTGACATGAGAGTTCCTGGGAATGATATCCCCGGACTTTTTTTCATTTTTTCGATAAATACCTTTGATGACGTCATATCCGGCTTTTTGTAAAAGTTGAGGCGGCACTGTCACACCCTCATTTTTCAATCTAATTGATTGAAATTTTGGCCAAGCAATCTTCGACGAAGGCCGGACTTTGGTATTGCATTTCAGCTTGGTGGCTTAAGAACTAATGAATGAGTTTGGTCATTAAAAATCGGAAACTTGTAATTAAAATTTTTTTTATTAAACGATCCAAAAATAATTGTATCTTATTCTTCGTCATTTTCTGATTCCAAAAACATATACATATGTTATAATTATTTGGATTACAAACAAGCTCTGAAAATTGAAAATATGAAAATTATGATTAAAACAAAATTTCCGAAATCGATTTAAAAACAATTTCATCGTATTCCTTGTCGGTTCCTGATTCCAAAAACATATAGATATGATATGTTTGGATTAAAAACACGCTCAGAAAGTTAAAACGAAGAGAGGTACAGAAAAGCGTGCTATGCAGCACAGCGCAACCACCCCCGCGCTAAACAGGCTCGTTAATTTCACTGCCTTTTCCACGAGCGGCGGACTACGGTCATTGTGAAAAAATGCAGTGCGTTCAGTTTCATTCTGTGAGTTCCACAGCTTGACTAATAAATGTAGTAATTTCGCCTTACGCGACTTGTTTTTATTACTACACTACTGGGAAAGTGTTTAAAATAAACTTGCCGTAAGATTAGCTATCGATCGCTTTGAGGTAAATACATTTAACCTGGTTTAGTACACTCCTTCATCGAAATTTACTCTGTGTTCCCTATATATGGCAAAATCGTCCTGTCTTATGTCCAAATTAGGTAAAACGTATGCTCGTGGAAACCATTCTGAAGCTTTGTGCGTAAGAGGTGTCGAACGAGTTTTGCCTTACTTTCCATTTGCTTTGCCCGTCAGCGTATTCTGTGCAATAGCTTTCTCCCAATACTGTAGTTATTTTCATCCTGCAGGAATGTTCCACTGAATTACATGCACGCACGCAAACACGCACACGCACGTACGTACGCGCACGTTCGCTCCCACGCACGCACGCACGCACGCACACGCATACACATACACCCACACGCACGCGCGCACACACGCAGGCACACGCTCGCACGCACGCGCACCCACGCACGCACACACACACCCACACACACAATACACTGACACACTTACACACGCACGCACACGCAGACACACACACACACATACATACACACACACACCACCCACACACACACACACAAACAAACACCACTACCACCACCTCCACCACCATCACCACCATCACCTCCACGACCAAAACTTCGTCACGTCTATCAACACACAACAATCTCGACACCCACACAGTTGACCAAATCCCTCTGTATCTTGCCAAGCGCAATGTACCACAGAGATCTATCTACATAACTACAAGCGTGTTGAGAGCAACAGGGACACAGATACATAGCATTACCGATTACAATTAATGAGTGCGGGTCAAATTGAGCGTGTCACCACAAAACTTGTCCGACATGATTGTCGCCACAGCGTGTCATCCGGGTATTCGCTCTGTTTAGTTTTCCCGGCATGCAAGTCAATGACCTCTGCTGACAATTGCCCTGGCTCGTACAAGCAGGTCAATGATGGGGCTTCGACAACCCCTTCCCCTATTCTCTCCGACTATCTCTCTCTCCGAGTCATCTTTGAGAGTACTTATATTTACAACAGTGACACAGAAGCCGATAGGATGGTTAGGTCTGGGCAGCTATCCGTTTTGATTTCGGTCTTTGCCATATGAACAACAACAACAACAACAACAACAACAACAACAACAACAACAACAACAACAACAACAAACAAATGCACGGGACTGTGGAAGAATGACAGAGGTCAACCAACTGTTATCTCCCCTGCAACAGCTCTCTAAGGAGAAGAAGAAGACTGACTCGCAGTATCAAGTTGTGTGGATGTAAGACACGAACCGTTCTCACTTTCGAGTTTTCTTGTGCAGCTGTAACTAAAAGTACAACCCATATTTCTGCTGGAACTATTCTCTATTTGCAGGTCAAAAACTAGGTCTGGCATTGCAATATATACACCGTACGTGTCATTGCCCAAAGGCAAGGAAAGCTATATTCCTAAATTTAGATATATGCTGCAGAACTGGGCGCATGGGAAATATGTATATATATACACAACACTGGTATCGCATTTCATAATGATGATGTCTCTATGTGTCAGGGACACTACAATGTCGTACAAGTGTTGTGTTTGTTGTTGCTTCTTCTTCTTCTTCTTCTGCGTTCGTGGGCTGAAACTCCCACGTACACTCGTGTTTTTGTTTTTTTGCACGAGTGGAATTTTACGTGTATGACCGTTTTTTACCCCGCCATTTAGGCAGCCATACGCCGTTTTCGGAGGAAGCATGCTGGGTATTTTCGTGTTTCTATAACCCACCGAACTCTGACATGGATTACAGGATCTTTTTCGTGCGCACTTGGTCTTGTGCTTGCGTGTACACACGGGGGTGTTCGGACACCGAGGAGAGTCTGCACACAAAGTTGACTCTGAGAAATAAATCTCTCGCCGAACGTGGGGACGAACTCACGCTGACAGCGGCCAACTGGATACAAATCCAGCGCGCTACCGACTGAGCTATATCCCCGCCGTTTGTTGTTGCTAACTATGATGCGCAGGAGAGCTAAGAAGACGTGCACGTTCGTGTAAAGTAACTTTACATCCACAACATTGATGGGAGAACACGTGAAGGTGATGTCTACGACGACGACGAGGGGGCATACTAATATATAACGAAGACAAATGAAGAGGAGCGTTTCATTGTTTATTACTTTGGTAGAAGAAGAAGACGAACAAGATTTTATTCCGCCATATAGCATAAAAGCCATTGGTATTTGTCCTCATATAGTATCCCAATGGTGGGCAATTCGTGTAGCCTCCTCTCAATAGAAAGCTAGCAGTGTCTTGGTCCTTGGTCCTTGTCGATTTGTGTTTCGTATAATGTGCACTATGTATTGTATATTTTGTAAGCGCCTAGGGCTATATTTAGATTAGGCGCACACATGTTCATAATAATAATAATAATAATAATGAGTCGCTATGCGCTTCGTTCAATAATGAATTTTCTCGATTTGCTCTATAAATCCCTTAGTGCACTGGGATGTCTCAATAACTTAAATAATAATAATTGTCAGTAAGTACTGGTGTCACATGACTGATGTGAACCAGTTGATTGGCTAATGGCGATGCGCTAAAACTGTTAGCGCACTCTTGGAGTGCGCTAACTTTTCCACAGAGCGTATTCTTGCGCCCTTTGCCTAAGCAAGACTGTGCTCTCATCCTCAGAATTAATTAATGACATGTAGCTTATTTTCTCCACAATGCCAAATGACCATAAATTCCCTGCTTCTCAATTAAAGCAGAAGTGGGTTTTTTTCTGACAGATTGCATGTGCCTGTGCCAGTGCCAGTGATCTAAAAAAATAGAAGCCGCTGTGTTTCATCTAATTTTCGCCGACTTGCATAGATTCTTCTCATATGCCGTGTTAGTGGCATGTAGCTTATCATCCACATTACCAAATGATGAGTTAGTATACAATTCCCAGCGGCTAACAGAAAACACAAGTGTTATTCCGATAACGTACCAGCTAGACCAGTTTGGAAGACTGACTCGATCGACTCTGTAGCACGGACAACACAGAAATACGACTACATCAGTTCAGTAAATGAATGGTTTCAGAATTATTATTTCAAAGCAAGAACAATCGTAATCGAAAACGTGTAAGGTTCAGAACGTTCTTACCATATATAAGATTTAATAGCAGCCTGCCTCATGCGTACAGACTCAGTGCAGACTGCAGTCGTTCCATTGCCCAGGTTGGCAGGTAGCCTAGCAGACGACATTAACCCCGCTCAGCAAATTAACATGTTGGGCAAATGTGAACGAAAAAACGATGGGGATATAATACGTGTAGGGTTCAGAGCATTCTTACCGTTCATATTTAGTATCAGACTCCCCGATGAGTGAAGATAGAACACGAGAAATATGCCACATTTGTTTTGAAAATGTGCGAACCGTCGAGTCCCGCTTTGAGTCAATTCAAGGGGAGTCACTCCGCATAGTCAATCCGTCGAAGCTCGACTGGAGGTTTCGAATCGCAAATAATGAAGAGCCTTTCTCCGAGTTCAAATGAGGTCTCTCTGAAAGATCATCACTGTTCAGATTAACGCTACACTGGTATTTACCAACAGAAATTAAAATGCGTGTGACGAAAGCACGACACACTTGAGACACCCCACACAAAAGTAGATCTTTACTGTGCACGACCTGACCACACAGTTATGCCTATTCAAATGCGCATTGCAAAATGTGCGTTTGGAATCTTCTTTTTTCTATGGCGGTACTGACAATATCGTTATTGAAACAATCCCAGTGCACTAAGGGATTTATAGAGCAAATCTCGAAAATAATTATTGAACTCAGCGCTATGCGCTTCGTTCAATAATGAATTTTCTCGATTTGCTCTATAAATCCCTTAGTGCACTGGGATGTCTCAATAACTTAAATAATAATAATAATAATAATAATTGTCAGTAAGTACTGGTGTCACATGACTGATGTGAACCAGTTGATTGGCTAATGGCGATGCGCTAAAACTGTTAGCGCACTCTTGGAGTGCGCTAACTTTTCCACAGAGCGTATTCTTGCGCCCTTTGCCTAAGCAAGACTGTGCTCTCATCCTCAGAATTAATTAATGACATGTAGCTTATATTCTCCACAATACCAAATGACCATAAATTCCCTGCTTCTCAATTAAAGCAGAAGTGGGTTTTTTTCTGACAGATTGCATGTGCCTGTGCCAGTGCCAGTGATCTAAAAAAAATAGAAGCCGCTGTGTTTCATCTAATTTTCGCCGACTTGCATCTATAGATTCTTCTCATATGCCGTGTTAGTGGCATGTAGCTTATCATCCACATTACCAAATGATGAGTTAGTATACAATTCCCAGCGGCTAACAGAAAACACAAGTGTTATTCCGATAACGTACCAGCAAGACCTGTTTGGAAGACTGACTCGATCGACTCTGTAGCAGACAACACAGAAATACGACTAGGCCTACATCAGTTCAGTAAATGAATGGTTTCAGAATTATTATTTCAAAGCAAGAACAATCGTAATCGAAAACGTGTAAGGTTCAGAACGTTCTTACCATATATAAGATTCATTAGCAGCCTGCCTTATGCGTACAGACTCAGTGCAGACTGCAGTCGTTCCATTGCCCAGGTTGGCAGGTAGCCTAGCAGACGACATTAACCCCGCTCAGCAAATTAACATGTTGGGCAAATGTGAACGAAAAAACGATGGGGATATAATACGTGTAGGGTTCAGAGCATTCTTACCGTTCATATTTAGTATCAGACTCCCCGATGAGTGAAGATAGAACACGAGAAATATGCCACATTTGTTTTGAAAATGTGCGAACCGTCGAGTCCCGCTTTGAGTCAATTCAAGGGGAGTCACTCCGCATAGTCAATCCGTCGAAGCTCGACTGGAGGTTTCGAATCGCAAATAATGAAGAGCCTTTCTCCGAGTTCAAATGAGGTCTCTCTGAAAGATCATCACTGTTCAGATTAACGCTACACTGGAATTTACCAACAGAAATTAAAATGCGTGTGACGAAAGCACGACACACTTGAGACACCCCACACAAAAGTAGATCTTTACTGTGCACGACCTGACCACACAGTTATGCCTATTCAAATGCGCATTGCAAAATGTGCGTTTGGAATCTTCTTTTTTCTATGGCGGTACTGACAATATCGTTATTGAAACAATCCCAGTGCTCTAAGAGATTTATAGAGCAAATCTCGAAAATAATTATTGAACTCAGCGCTATGCGCTTCGTTCAATAATGAATTTTCTCGATTTGCTCTATAAATCCCTTAGTGCACTGGGATGTCTCAATAACTTAAATAATAATAATAATAAGGGTACCTATATGGCGCAAATCCTACCATAATTCTAAGCGCCTCACAACAAAACCAACGAAATCAATTAATTAAAGGCACAGTAAGCCTCCCGTAAACCATCACAGATACGGTCAGGCTTTTACACACAGTACAAACACCCTTTCATTTAAACACTCACCGATTGAGGACATCCTAGGTGCCCTCCGTAAAGAGCGAACAATTTTCAAAGAATTTATTTTTTCCGTGGTTTATCTTACCCCTGAGCCATCGTGAACCCGTGTGATCCAGTTTCCCATTTTCACAATGTAGTCGTCAGTTAGTCATTTGAATGCAACTCGATGTGAGCTTATTTACAATAGCACGTTTTTATGCACGAAACAAACGGCTGTGGTTCACAAGAACTCTAGCGATGGCTTTTGACTGTTGAGAGGAACGGCGATATGCATAAACCGTCGTCTGCTACGACCCTTGCGTGACCCTGCTTCCGGGCTTTTCTTTTTTCAAACTTTCACAACTTCGAATTGTACTGATCTTGTCTTGATGAAAAAAGAATTCTTTTATGATTAAAGAATGTTTGTGTAACAAGCTGTCAATTTATTAATTAGATTTTAAAAGTTAGGTCTAGCGCAAAGACGCACCACGGTCTAAAAACATTTTGAAAATCATCGATTCACGGCTTTCGCCAGTTTACATCGATAGACTGATGAGACCCGAAGGGAAGTAACTCATGTTTGACCTGAGTTCAAGATGGGTCCAAAAAGTGTTCGAGACAATCTGCAAAATTAATTCTTTCAAAATTGCTCGCTCTGTACGTAGGGCACCTAGGATGTTCCCGTTTGGTGAGTGTTCAAATGGAAGGGTGTTTGTACTGTGTGTAAAAGCCTGACAGTATCTGTGATGGTTTACGGGAGGCTTACTGTCCGGGCGTAATTTCCGGTATTGAATATTCATAACAGCCGTCCAGCACCAAAACGAGGCGCCATTGTTGTAGAGGACCAAGTCCACGAAAATAAATTCTTTGAAAATTTCTCACGCTCGACAGAAAGCAGCCAGGATGTTCCCGTTCGGTGAGCGTTCAAATGGAAGTATGCTTGTACCGTATGTAGACGCTCGGGGAGCTCTGTGATGGTTTACGGGAGGCTTACTGTGCCTTTAATATATATACCTACCAACGAACCAAACCACAATTCATTCAACCAACGAAACAACATACACCTACAAAACAACATACACCTACAAAACAACATACACCTACAAAACAACATACACCTACAAAACAACATACACCTACAAAACAACATACACCTACAAAACAACATACACCTACAAAACAACATACACCTACAAAACAACATACACCTACAAAACAACATACACCTACAAAACAACATACACCAACAAAACAACATACACCTACAAAACAACATACGCCTACAAAACAACATACACCTACAAAACAACATACACCTACAAAACAACATACACCTACAAAACAACATACGCCTACAAAACAACATACACCTACAAAACAACATACACCTACAAAACAACATACACCTACAAAACAACATACACCTACAAAACAACATACACCTACAAAACAACATACGCCTACAAAACAACATACACCTACAAAACAACATACACCTACAAAACAACATACACCTACAAAACAACATACGCATGAGTCCGCGCGGTCAATCAGGACAAGATCGTTTTCTTTATTCTTCTCGTTCAGGTGAGTTTTATTGTTTGCTCTTTTAGGTGTATCATACATTGTTGTGTGTGTGTGTGTGTGTGTGTGTGTGTGTGTGTGTGTGTGTGTGTTTTGTGTGTGTGTGTGTGTGTGTGTGTGTTTGTGTGTGTTCGTGTGCGTACTTGTGCGCTAGAGTATGTACGTACGTGTGCGCGCGCGCGCGAGAGAGAGAGAGAGAGAGAGAGAGAGAGAGAGAGAGAGAGAGAGAGAGAGAGAGAGAGAGAGAGAGAGAGAGAGAGAGAGAGAGAGAGAGAGAGAGAGAGAGAGAGAATTGAATTGAATTGAACTTTATTTAACAAGGATTAAGATTTAAGGCTACGCCTTTTCTTACAATCTGTCCTTGGGACGCACAGACACACAATGATAAAATTGAAAAATTAAAAATTAAAAAGTTAAAAAGTTTACCAACAAAAGGAGGTCAGAAAACTTCAGCACGTGATGATAAAGATGATGATGATGATGATGATGATGATGATGATGAAGATGAGGCATGAAGAGCATACATATATATATATATATGTGGTTATTCATAAAATCAAATGCATACTATGCAAGTAATTATAAGTACAAGCTGGTAGCAATCAAACATGTAGCAATAGTACAACAAAAATATGTTCAGAATATATACAATGCACAGCATATCTTTGGCGTAATACTAAGTATGGTAAATCAAAACGCGTTAAACTACTCAGACATTAAGTGTTTTTTGACACATTTTTTAAAACTTTTTAATGACTTTAAGTGCTTAAAGGATGATGGCAGTGAATTCCAAACTGATGTACCTGATTCTGTAAGAGAGAGAGAGAGAGAGAGAGAGAGAGAGAGAGAGAGAGAGAGAGAGAGAGAGAGAGAGAGAGAGAGAGGGGGGGGGGGAGAGAGAGGGAGAGAGAGAGAGGAAGAGAGAGAGAGAGAGAGAGAGAGAGAGAGAGAGACAGACAGACAGACAGACAGACAGACAGACAGACAGAGACACAGACAGAAACAGAAAGACAGAGAGAGAGAGAGAGACAGAGAGTACATTTAAGGCCACTCGCCTCAAAACCTAGAAACACCCCTTTCTGCTCGCAACACGTGGAACCCGTCACATTATAGGTTCAAAGTATACAGGATCAATAGAAATGCTGATCTTAATTCTGTTTCACTCATTTTTTTAATTTTTTTTATCCGAAGGTTAATTTGCTTTAAGTATGCAAAATGCGTAACTCTGTATTCTTGTATTTTTGTCCTGTCGTGACAAAAGAGAGAAAAAAGAGTTTCTCTGGTCTGTATTTTTTTACGGCTTCTGGAGAGAAAAAAAGGAAAAAAGAAAAAAGAAAGAAAAAGAAAACAAAAGAAATTAAAGGAAAAAATAAAAAGAAAAAAAATGGTACAATTGCTTACCGCATGTAAAGCTTTTTTTCTTCTTCTCCCTTCTTCTCTCCCTTCTTCTCTCCCTTCTTCTCTCCCTTCTTCTCTCCCTTCTTCTCCCTTCTTCTCTCCCTTCTTCTCTCCCTTCTTCTCCCTTCTTCTCTCCCTTCTTCTCTCCCTTCTTCTCTCCCTTCTTCTCTCCCTTCTTCTCCCTTCTTCTCTCCCTTCTTCTCCCTTCTTCTCTCCCTTCTCTCCCTTCTCTCTCCCTTCTCTCCCTTCTTCTCTCCCTTCTTCTCTCCCTTCTTCTCTCCCTTCTTCTCCCTTCTTCTCCCTTCTTCTCTCCCTTCTTCTCCCTTCTTCTCCCTTCTTCTCCCTTCTTCTCTCCCTTCTTCTCTCCCTTCTTCTCTCCCTTCTTCTCTCCCTTCTTCTCCCTTCTTCTCCCTTCTTCTCTCCCTTCTTCTCCCTTCTTCTCCCTTCTTCTCCCTTCTTCTCTCCCTTCTTCTCTCCCTTCTTCTCTCCCTTCTTCTCTCCCTTCTTCTCTCCCTTCTTCTCCCTTCTTCTCCCTTCTTCTCTCCCTTCTTCTCCCTTCTTCTCCCTTCTTCTCCCTTCTTCTCTCCCTTCTTCTCTCCCTTCTTCTCTCCCTTCTTCTCTCCCTTCTTCTCCCTTCTTCTCCCTTCTTCTCTCCCTTCTTCTCCCTTCTTCTCCCTTCTTCTCCCTTCTTCTCTCCCTTCTTCTCTCCCTTCTTCTCTCCCTTCTTCTCTCCCTTCTTCTCTCCCTTCTTCTCCCTTCTTCTCCCTTCTTCTCCCTTCTTCTCTCCCTTCTTCTCTCCCTTCTTCTCCCTTCTCTCCCTTCTTCTCCCTTCTTCTCTCCCTTCTTCTCCCTTCTTCTCTCCCTTCTTCTCCCTTCTTCTCTCCCTTCTTCTCCCTTTTTCTCCCTTCTTCTCTCCCTTCTTCTCCCTTCTTCTCTCCCTTCTTCTCTCCCTTCTTCTCCCTTCTTCTCCCTTCTTCTCTCCCTTCTTCTCTCCCTTCTTCTCTCCCTTCTTCTCTCCCTTCTTCTCTCCCTTCTTCTCCCTTCTTCTCCCTTCTTCTCTCCCTTCTTCTCTCCCTTCTTCTCCCTTCTTCTCCCTTCTTCTCTCCCTTCTTCTCTCCCTTCTTCTCTCCCTTCTTCTCCCTTCTTCTCTCCCTTCTTCTCTCCCTTCTTCTCTCCCTTCTTCTCTCCCTTCTTCTCTCCCTTCTTCTCCCTTCTTCTCCCTTCTTCTCTCCCTTCTTCTCTCCCTTCTTCTCTTCCTTCTTTTCTCCCTTCTTCTCCCTTCTTCTCTCCCTTCTTCTCTCCCTTCTTCTCTCCCTTCTTCTCCCTTCTTCTCTCCCTTCTTCTCTCCCTTCTTCTCCCTTTTTCTCTCCCTTCTTCTCCCTTCTTCTCTCCCTTCTTCTCCCTTGTGATCCAATTCAAGATTGTGTTAAGGCCGTATGCAGACTTTATGATTCACACCCACAAAAGTGTTCAGAGACTTATTAGACCTTTCAAAATCTGCTGTCTCTCTCTCTGTCAATGAGTCTATACGGATGTCGGTGTGTCTGTCAATCCGTTTGCCTGTCCATCTGTTTGTCCGTCTGTCCAGCAGGTTGTCTTTATGCTCTTTTTCTGTTGTAGTCTTTGTCAGAAATCCAAAAAGGTTGCCGTCCCAGTTGAAAATGAACCCCAAACAAGAAATTCCTCCGAGGTAGGAAAAACACCCCCGTCAAAGGGAAATAACCTTCTCAGTTGGTGGCAGTGACTGAGTGAGAATGGTTATTTCCCTTTGACCATTAAGATGTCCCTCTATAAGTCCTTGTATAATTTTAATCCACCAATAACTCCCTAACCGTGTGTTTGACTGGTCCCAATTTTTGTAAGGACCGTCTCAGGAATGTATAGAACCTGTTCACCAAGTTTGGTGACGATCGGTCCGTTCATTCTTGAGATCTATATGCGAACACAAACAAACAAACAAACACATGGACCGAATCCTATACACACCAATAACTCCCTAACCGTGTGTTTGACTGGTCCCAAGTTTTGTAAGGACCGTCTCAGGAATGTATAGAACCTGTTCACCAAGTTTGGTGACGATCGGTCCGTTCATTCTTGAGATCTATATGCGAACACAAACAAACAAACACATCGACCGAAACCTATACACACCCCTATACCGGGGGTGTAATAATGTCAGTCTTCTGTGTCCCCATTTCTTTGAACACTGCCACGCTTGTGTATACGCATGAGTGAAAATGGAACCCCTTTTGCTTTAATGTTAATGCGAGAAATCTCTGATTCATTGATAGCAAATCTCAAAATGTACAAGAATTTTAAAAGCATACCGCTGAACTGCACTATTTTTTACTCTAATTGCATCCTTTATCGCCATAAAGATCAACTTGGTTTTAGGAAACGACTTGATAGAAAAGTTAAGAGAGTATAACTGCTTTGGTGATATTTTTCTGCTTGAGTAATCTTTGTGAAAATGTTTCTAAGAGTACATCTTTCATTTGATCAACAATGCGGTTTGTGTATGTCAACAGGTCACCAACCTCTGCATTTAAAAAGATGTGTTTATACAAGTGTAACCGTGTGTCGAAACACTACGATCACCTCGGGAAGCGAAGTGCAATCAAACAGGTTTGAAAATGTTAGGGCTAACTTCTTAGCCCTATAAAAACTGTTATGCAAACCCGAAGGTTTCCATGAACATAGAGACAATCGGAAACCACCAGACCCTATCACAAACAGAATTCTACAATACACCGGTGTTGACTTTTAAAGGCCAACAACTCGGGTGTAGAGTCTGCTGTGAAAGGAGCGGTAGCCTCCCCTGTCATACAAGCATTTGCATTTTTATTTTGTTGAAGCCCGTAAGAGTGCTGTCCTGGTTAAGAAAGAACCACAAACACGCTGATCATTTGTCTGTTCACCCGTTTCTGTGACGTTATTGCGCAGGTATACATGTACATAGACAAAGACGCGCACACACGCGCACACACACGCGCGCGCACACACGCGCACACACACACACACACACACACTCACACACACACACACACACACACACACACACACATACACATTCATTTAAGCATGTTACAGGGTGATGATTCTGAACTGAAATGCATATTATGTGACAGGGTGACCAGTCACCAATTATATTTGTTATATGAAGTCTTATATCGCGCAATACATCACGCATTCACATCGACCAGCAGATCGCAGCCATTTCGGCGCATATCCTACTTTTCACGGCCTATTATTCCAAGTCACACAGGTATTTTTGGTGGACATTTTTTATCTATGCCTGTACAATTTTTCCAGGAAAGACCCTTTTGTCCATCGTGGGATCTTTAACGTGCACACCCCAATGTAGTGTACACGAAGGGACCTCGGTTTTTCGTCTCATCCGAAAGACTTGCCCTTGAACCCACCACCTAGGTTAGGAAAGGGGGAAAAAAATTGCTAACGCCCTGAACCAGGGTCGAACCCGCAACCTCTCGCTTCCGAGCGCAAGTGCGTTACCACTCGGCCACCCAGTCCTTATAGAGTAAAGCTGTTGTCATTGTCCAGTCTAGTGTTTGTAGTTGATTTGCCAACCGATTTGTGTTTTGTTTGTCATTTCATTGTTCTTTGAACTAAAAGTACTGGTGTGCACCAGCCGTGTCCAGCTGCAAACAGTCTCCCTTTGAGTGAAGCAATTGTCTTAATCCCTTAGAACTTGAAGTAAACAGACCACCTGTGTCTGAGGCAGGCAACCCTGTCTGCAGGGGAAGTATTATGCAATCTGACACCCCACTGCCTCTATACCCCTCAGGTATTTATATTTGCGAAGTGTGAAGTGGGTGTGATTTCCTTTGATACTAACAGTGAGAGATCCTAGAAGCGTGTCAGCTGCGGTTGGAAGGTTTTAATCCCTTACCCCACCCCCCCTCTTTCTTCTTGTCTTTAACCAATGGAATGGCTTATTATCTTAGAATGTTGTGTTACTAATAGTTACTAGGATTTTGATTGGATGTTTGTGACTCTAGCTTAAGTTTGATTATGTATGTACATGCAAGGGTGTGGGAGAGAACTTGCTTGATCTTGCCCTTTTCTTTTCCTCCTTTTCTTTTTACATTTTGTCAAGTTTTGACTAAATGTTTTAACATAGAGGGGGAATCGAGACGAGGGTCATGGTGTATGTGTGTGTGTGTGTGTGTGTGTGTGTGTGTGTGTGTGTGTGTGTGTGTGTGTGTCTGTCTGTGCGTGTGTGTGTGTAGAGCGATTCAGAGTAAACTACTGGACCGATCTTTATGAAATTTTACATGAGAGTTCCTGGGTATGGTATCCCCAGACATTTTTTCATTTTTTCGATAAATGTCTTTTATGACTGAAAAATATAAAAATTATGATTAAAATTAAATTTCCGAAATCGTTTTAAAAACTATTTCATCTTATTCCTTGTCGGTTCCTGATTCCAAAAACATATAGATATGATATGTTTGGATTAAAAACACGCTCAGAAAGTTCAAACGAAGAGAGGTACAGTAAAGCGTGCTATGAAGCACAGCGCAACCGCTACCGCGCCAAACAGGCTCGTCACTTTCACTGCCTTTTGCACTAGCGGCGGACTACGTTCAGTTTCATTCTGTGAGTTCCACAGCTTGACTAAATGTAGTAATTTCGCCTTACGCGACTTGTTTTTTACATAGAGGGGGAATCGAGACGAGGGTCGTGGTGTATGTGTGTGTGTGTCTGTCTGTCTGTCTGTGCGTGTGTGTGTGTAGAGCGATTCAGACTAAACTACTGGACCGATATTTATGAAAGTTTACATGAGAGAGAGAAAGGGGGAATGTACGTTCTGGCTCACCGATTCCGACAGACCCTAAATATTAACGCAAAATAGGCTTCTGGACTAAACTTTTACTAAAATGAAACATGCGACAAAATCAGAAAAATACTGCATAAATCCATACAAAAAAAATACAGTAAAGTAAGGTTGTTTTGAACCAATGCCGGGTCTGTCGGAATCAGTAACCCAGAACGTACATTCTCCCTTTCTCTTATACAACATTCTTAAGCTCAATACGCTCTCTCATTTACAAACTTTACTTCATATGTTCTTTCACTGTTAGAATTATATCTGATACATGCAATGTGACTGTCTAAACGAATAGTTAACTCTTTACAAGTGATTCTATTTTTACTTTTTCTTCCCGTCCTATTTGAATCCCCTTTTTTAAAAACTGCTTTTTCAGATCTTCTATATCGATTGGCTTGTTATATTCAGCTCGTGTTTTTGTTTGAATACTTGCTTTCTTACTTTTGTAGTCATCAAAGTCTGTTTGTATCTGTTTGAATTCTTCGTCAGAAACTTTTGAATCTTCAAGTGCTTTACTGATAGACAGTTTTAGGCTAGACAATTTTGATGATGCAAGAGTGGAAATGGATTCGTGTTTTTCAAGCTTTTTCACAATTTTTTTCATTATAGCTGATGCTATAAATGATAAACCACCAACTGCTGCTGCGACACCACCTAGGATTAGAGAAACTGGAGTCCCTACTCCGGTAGCTAACAGAATTGTTCCCGTTACACCTGCAGCTGATGCAAGGATAGTAGAACCAGTGCTGGCATTAGAAAGGCTGTTGTAAGTTGTTGAGTACTTACGTCTAGCGCGAGAATATTTTTCTAATTCATCTTCTAGTTGTTTTTGTATATTACTAATGTGTGCCAGTCTGAATTGTTGACTTTCTGCTGCACTTTCATCAATATTAGGATAAAGCTTCACACTGCTAGTCATCTTTTTAATGCAAAATATAAAATATTTATCTTAATTCTCACTCGCCAGTGTTTCTGCTAAGCTTTGAAGCTGTTCATTGCTTAACACCTTATCTGTATAGTAGAAAGCAATCAAATCAAGATAAGTAAGATTAATACTTCTTATTTCTGTTAAATTATTTATATCTGCGTTAACAACAACATTTTGGTTTGACGTCTGTTTTTTTATTGTGTTAGAATCCTTTTGAACAGCAATAAATACTCTGACTTCTTCAACATTTAATGGTCTCCAGTTGAGATTTATTCCTCTCATTAGAACAGTGTTTGTGGTTTCTTCCCTTTTCCTGACAACTATATCAAATATCATAGTTGCATTCTGCCCTATTGGAAGCTTGGGTATAAAATCGACAATGGTGTCAGCGTCCTTTTCAACACTTTGTTTTCTGTGAATGAGATAGTTGTTCTTATGGAAAGGTTTAACTGCAACTTCTCCCCTGCTGTTAATCGCAGGAACAAGGCTAACAATTAGTGGTTTAGCATTGATTGACTTACGGAATGTGTCGTCTTTTCCAACAAGAGTGTATGGACTCACAAATTCAAACTTCATTTCCCAGTCAATCTTTTTTATAACAGGACTAAGTACCCATTTTTTATTCTGATGTTTCCACATGTAGTATATGTCATCGACAATTGGATCAGGTACATTAACATCACGGATTTGGCCTAGTTTGAGAAATCTTGGTTTCTTTTCATCGTCGATTTCCTTTCTCTTGTAATGACCAGTGTCTGTAAACTCGAATGCATACACTGCACCAACTTCAGCATTGCTCTCAAAGTCGATAGCGTCTGCTAAATCTTTCAACTCTATAGTTGAACATGCAACAGGATAAGCTATTGTAGGTCCACTCGACATTTTAATACTCAATATTTTATGGAACTATTTCCAATGTAATGTTAAACAAACAATCAACTGGTTGTCCACTTTGATTTTTCAGATCAATGTGTAGGAATTCATGACACCCTTCCTCCAAGTCCTTGAACTGAAGTGTCTTAAATGTTGGCACGTGCATTTTACAAAAAGAGGCATCACTCGGTGGAAGAATCCTAAGCAGATCAGAACGCTGATCATTAAACAGATTATAGGATGTGTTAAGCTCTCTCATGTGAACAAACAGTACACTGTTAACATCCATGTCAATGGGACGTGTTCCCTTGTATATTTTTGTAATTCCAAGCATATCAAGGAGTTTGGTTGGAAACTCAACGTTTACTTCTCTAGTTTTGGGCATAGTAAGAGTAGCAATGAGACTTGCATGATTTAAACTCGCTGTAATACCTACTGGAGCAAACAATTCTTTCTCTAAAGTGCAGAAGTCATAGTAACCATCTTCTACAGAATGTGTTTTACCATTAATTCTAACCCAGTTGTTAGCCTTTTTTTTACTGATATTATACCAAGTAACCTTGTACATAATTTCATGCAGTGCAACTTTCATTCCTCCATTTTGATTGTTGATAGGGTTTGCAAGTTTAACTGGCACACTAGTCTTCACATTTGTTAGTGTGATAAACATTTTTTATTCAACAACAAAAATGAGTCAGTATAAATTCAACAAAGATGTTAAATACAAAACTGGACCATATTACAATCCAAAGACTATTTCTTTCCATGAGTTGGACTTTGCTGTAACAGAAACAGAATCCATTCGCGTTAAAGTGCCTGACCCATTCCATTCTTACCTAAATCCCCCAATCAAAAATGATAGTGTTCCAAAGATGTGGAACTCTCACCCAATTCAGTTCTATCAGAATCAGTTAAACTTTGCAATATTCTGTGCAACCACGGGATGTGGAGTGTCCTATGCAGACCACATGAATAATTCAAACTTACTGACAAAGTGTGTGTACACATTTCACGTTTACTATCAGTGCAGGAGAATCTTGTCTGAACTTCAGGCACCAATGCCGCATGAAAAGAGCTGGAACCCATTCAACAATAGGATAAACATGAAAGTGTATGAGCGTCTCTGCAATGAATTCAATATAGATTTTAAGACCGACTTTAGGCAAAAGCAAGACAAAAACCATGGCATGGGAACACTATATTTATGGGGTGTCCACAGGAGGTATAATTTTGATTACTGGCCAGGTCATACATCTTTTTCTTCAAATGTGCAGGTACAGTTAGGATCAATAGAACAAGAGCACCACAATGCATGGACTACTTTTATATTAGACACCGGCAAAGGTTTCACTGGATCAGGTGTTGAAAGGATCAATGAATCTATCCGAACATATGCGTGGTGCTTGCTAGGCTCGCAGGCACAGACACGATCAAACATAATGAGAACAAGCACAGGGTTTGGTGCACAGAAACAGTTGTTATCAAATTTAGAAGATGTCATAAACTCTGCAGTTGATCTGCCTTCCAGCATCAAAAGGTATCAAGACTCTCTCCGTTATGCAAGATCAAAAGTTGACTTTGCTGTTGGTAACGGCCTTTACATGTTACCTTCTGATCTCCAGCTGCAGATTGGAACAATAACAAATTATAACAATGAAATCATTATTGCTAGTGACACCCAGCCGCTTGGAAAGGGTGAAGAACTGAATTCAGAAATCAGAACGATGTTACAGCCATATCACAATGAACAGAAACAAAGCGTGACAAGTGAAGATCACGCTGCAGGTGAAGATCATTCTGTCACTAGTGATGATCAAGCTGTTAGTATTAGTGATGATCATGAATCGCAGAAGACTGCTCTAGTAATTGGTGGAGTGGGTGTAGGCTTACTTTTGCTTTATTCTCGTTAGCAGAACACCTGCAATTAAAACTATTAGAGTCCAGAGATGTTCAGCCATGAAACCAACAACTTTACCTGCAAAAGATAACAGCCAGCTAACAATTGAACCAATGATTCCTGGAAGTGCATCCAAAGCTTTTGCTGCTAGTTTCTTTAATAGTTCTGCAATGTGTTTGAGTTGTTTCTTTACCCATCCCGGATCAGATGGAGGTGAAGGTGAAGGTGGAGGTGGAGGTGTGACAGTGCCACCTGTGAGTGTTAACACTAATGTGCTTATTGCAAATCCTAACGCAGTTAGTATACTAGCTATTGTGATTCCCTGCTCTCTGAAAAGCGTTCTAATTCTTTCAGCAAGAGTTGTGTCTTCGTAAAGGATTCTTTGAATTGTATTTTTTATTCTGCTGACCTGTGTTCTCAGTTGTTCTCTATTGTTACTTAGAACTTCTAACCTTATGGCTTTCTCCTCCTGCAAATCTTTTAAACGCTTAGAAATTCTGTTTTTTACTTCTTGTTCTAGGTTCAAATCATCAGCATCAGCAAGTTTTTGTTTCTCTTTGTTTATATCTTCATCCAGCTGACCTAGTTTTGACAGATTATTTGCTATTTCACCTCGGATGGTTTGTAGTGATTGATTAAGGGCTTCTATTTCTCTCATAGGTAATAGTTCATGTGGAGTCTTCAGTGAAGTTTCCTCAGAAAAAGAAGTCTCTATCTCTTGTATAAGTTGATCAGCCTCATCTGCAAGTTTATTAAGATCTTGCAATGGAACAGATTCTATTTGAGTAGCAGTTGGTAGTCCTAGTTCTGCTTGTTGAAGTAAGGAAACAACATGGGAAGGTGATGACCGTGTGCTAGGCACAATATCTAATTGCCTAAGTCGATTAGCAGTAAGTTTTTGTTTTAGTGAAACTTTTGATAGAAACTTAGCAGGATTAGATTTATATGTAAGTTGGACTTTTTCTCCTTTATCGTTAGTTGTATATAAATGATTTGCTTCCATTTTGAACTGGTTTGGATCTAAAACATCAGGTTCTTCTCCTAAACTTTTGTAGAAATCTCTAACTTTACCTTCCAGAAGTTCATGTCGTGCCACCTCATAATGCAGTGAATGATGGTAGGGAACCAAAGGGATTGCTTCGCTCATGTCGTCCGCTGGCTCAAATAAATCTTCAAATCCACCTTCTGCCATTTGTAACTTATTTTTTATTTTGAAAATAAAAAAAGATGGCACAATCGTTCGGTTCTGTTCTTGATCCTTACAGAAGGCTGAAAGAGCCTCTCGGGGTAAAAGGAATAAGGCAAACAGTTATAGTTACAAATAATCCTTCTACTATTGATCAGAATGAAATACTTACTGTTAGGTTTCCTAATCTGGGTAAGAACGATGTTATTGTACCGGGCACTGTAAGACTATCATTCAAATTAGAATTAGAATCTGGCTCAGATGCAAATAGGACTTTGGCTTATAATGTAGGAAGAGCAATTGTGAGGAAGATTACTGTCAAACTGGAAGGGCGGGAAGTGATGTCATTGAATAATGCAGATGTATTTTTAGTTTACGCAGATAATTGGTTGACTGACAATGAAAAGAAAAACAGAGTGTTTCAAGGGATTCAGTCAGACAATGGGATAAAAGTTAGAATAGGAGCCGGAGATAAAGCTGACAACAAAAAAGATAACGCTGTCAATGTTGCTTTTTGGAAACAAATTTTGTATTCCACTTGACTTTGAACTCATAAATTCACATCCTCCCTTCTATCAAGGAGCATTGCGTGACAGGCTGTCATACGACCTGACTTTCAATAGTTATGATCGTGTTATGCTTTCAGAAGACCCGGAAGCAAAGTATAAGGTGTCTGGAATTTCTTTAGAGTTTGATGTTGTAAACCATCCTGAACTGGCTAGACTTATAGAAAATCAGTACAGTTCTAAGCTGCCTATCTATTATGAAAGAGTGTTGAATCACAGTACACTTTCAAAAAGCCAGGCTGATCCAATCTGGAACATTAACTTGAATACACCAGCTAGGTCAATGAAGGGAATACTTATGTTGTTTGAGGAACCAAAAGATTCATATGAAAGGCAAATAGAAAAGTTTTACAATCCACTAATCAATAGAGTATATTGCACAATTGAAGGGCAGCCAAACCAAATATTTGCATCTGGCATGCTGCCATACCAACACTATGATGAAGCAAGAAAGTACTTTACTGGAGGAAGATTGAAAGACCCAACATCTGATCTTGTGGCTAAAGATCTGCATTTACACGGTGTTGGCGTAGAAGATTTCTTGACAAATAAATATGCGTTATGGCTGGATCTCAGAACAACTGACGACAACAAACTGCATGGAAGTGGAAGGCGAATTGAAAACGGATCAGAAGGAATCACAATACAAATTGAAAAGGAAGTAGGGAGTAGTAGTAAATCAGTTAAGATCTACGTGTTTGTTGTGTCAGATGCGCAGTTAAACATCTCTGAAAGCAGATTACAGGATATTGTTTATTGAACGTGTTAAAATGAAGTATCTAGATTTTCTTCCAAAAGATCCACACTGTTCTTTGATTTGTGGGGCAACAGGTTGCGGCAAAACAAGATATGTTTTGGATTTATTACAGACTGTTTACATAATCACTTTGAACACATAGTCATATTCTGTCCAACCATAAAGCATAACAGAACATACAAGGAGAGAAAATTCATATGGTCTGATCAAAATATATTTATTGTAAAATCCTTCT
>NC_090248.1:65621774-65670249 GCF_037325665.1 Littorina saxatilis | reverse complement strand
GGAGAAAGGGAGAATGTACGTTCTGGCTCACCGATTCCGACAGACCCTAAATATTAACGCAAAATAGGCTTCTGGACTAAACTTTTACTAAAATGAAACATGCGACAAAATCAGAAAAATACTGCATAAATCCATACAAAAAAATACAGTAAAGTAAGGTTGTTTTGAACCAATGCCGGGTCTGTCGGAATCAGTAACCCAGAACGTACATTCTCCCTTTCTCTTATACAACATTCTTAAGCTCAATACGCTCTCTCATTTACAAACTTTACTTCATATGTTCTTTCACTGTTAGAATTATATCTGATACATGCAATGTGACTGTCTAAACGAATAGTTAACTCTTTACAAGTGATTCTATTTTTACTTTTTCTTCCCGTCCTATTTGAATCCCCTTTTTTAAAAACTGCTTTTTCAGATCTTCTATATCGATTGGCTTGTTATATTCAGCTCGTGTTTTTGTTTGAATACTTGCTTTCTTACTTTTGTAGTCATCAAAGTCTGTTTGTATCTGTTTGAATTCTTCGTCAGAAACTTTTGAATCTTCAAGTGCTTTACTGATAGACAGTTTTAGGCTAGACAATTTTGATGATGCAAGAGTGGAAATGGATTCGTGTTTTTCAAGCTTTTTCACAATTTTTTTCATTATAGCTGATGCTATAAATGATAAACCACCAACTGCTGCTGCGACACCACCTAGGATTAGAGAAACTGGAGTCCCTACTCCGGTAGCTAACAGAATTGTTCCCGTTACACCTGCAGCTGATGCAAGGATAGTAGAACCAGTGCTGGCATTAGAAAGGCTGTTGTAAGTTGTTGAGTACTTACGTCTAGCGCGAGAATATTTTTCTAATTCATCTTCTAGTTGTTTTTGTATATTACTAATGTGTGCCAGTCTGAATTGTTGACTTTCTGCTGCACTTTCATCAATATTAGGATAAAGCTTCACACTGCTAGTCATCTTTTTAATGCAAAATATAAAATATTTATCTTAATTCTCACTCGCCAGTGTTTCTGCTAAGCTTTGAAGCTGTTCATTGCTTAACACCTTATCTGTATAGTAGAAAGCAATCAAATCAAGATAAGTAAGATTAATACTTCTTATTTCTGTTAAATTATTTATATCTGCGTTAACAACAACATTTTGGTTTGACGTCTGTTTTTTTATTGTGTTAGAATCCTTTTGAACAGCAATAAATACTCTGACTTCTTCAACATTTAATGGTCTCCAGTTGAGATTTATTCCTCTCATTAGAACAGTGTTTGTGGTTTCTTCCCTTTTCCTGACAACTATATCAAATATCATAGTTGCATTCTGCCCTATTGGAAGCTTGGGTATAAAATCGACAATGGTGTCAGCGTCCTTTTCAACACTTTGTTTTCTGTGAATGAGATAGTTGTTCTTATGGAAAGGTTTAACTGCAACTTCTCCCCTGCTGTTAATCGCAGGAACAAGGCTAACAATTAGTGGTTTAGCATTGATTGACTTACGGAATGTGTCGTCTTTTCCAACAAGAGTGTATGGACTCACAAATTCAAACTTCATTTCCCAGTCAATCTTTTTTATAACAGGACTAAGTACCCATTTTTTATTCTGATGTTTCCACATGTAGTATATGTCATCGACAATTGGATCAGGTACATTAACATCACGGATTTGGCCTAGTTTGAGAAATCTTGGTTTCTTTTCATCGTCGATTTCCTTTCTCTTGTAATGACCAGTGTCTGTAAACTCGAATGCATACACTGCACCAACTTCAGCATTGCTCTCAAAGTCGATAGCGTCTGCTAAATCTTTCAACTCTATAGTTGAACATGCAACAGGATAAGCTATTGTAGGTCCACTCGACATTTTAATACTCAATATTTTATGGAACTATTTCCAATGTAATGTTAAACAAACAATCAACTGGTTGTCCACTTTGATTTTTCAGATCAATGTGTAGGAATTCATGACACCCTTCCTCCAAGTCCTTGAACTGAAGTGTCTTAAATGTTGGCACGTGCATTTTACAAAAAGAGGCATCACTCGGTGGAAGAATCCTAAGCAGATCAGAACGCTGATCATTAAACAGATTATAGGATGTGTTAAGCTCTCTCATGTGAACAAACAGTACACTGTTAACATCCATGTCAATGGGACGTGTTCCCTTGTATATTTTTGTAATTCCAAGCATATCAAGGAGTTTGGTTGGAAACTCAACGTTTACTTCTCTAGTTTTGGGCATAGTAAGAGTAGCAATGAGACTTGCATGATTTAAACTCGCTGTAATACCTACTGGAGCAAACAATTCTTTCTCTAAAGTGCAGAAGTCATAGTAACCATCTTCTACAGAATGTGTTTTACCATTAATTCTAACCCAGTTGTTAGCCTTTTTTTTACTGATATTATACCAAGTAACCTTGTACATAATTTCATGCAGTGCAACTTTCATTCCTCCATTTTGATTGTTGATAGGGTTTGCAAGTTTAACTGGCACACTAGTCTTCACATTTGTTAGTGTGATAAACATTTTTTATTCAACAACAAAAATGAGTCAGTATAAATTCAACAAAGATGTTAAATACAAAACTGGACCATATTACAATCCAAAGACTATTTCTTTCCATGAGTTGGACTTTGCTGTAACAGAAACAGAATCCATTCGCGTTAAAGTGCCTGACCCATTCCATTCTTACCTAAATCCCCCAATCAAAAATGATAGTGTTCCAAAGATGTGGAACTCTCACCCAATTCAGTTCTATCAGAATCAGTTAAACTTTGCAATATTCTGTGCAACCACGGGATGTGGAGTGTCCTATGCAGACCACATGAATAATTCAAACTTACTGACAAAGTGTGTGTACACATTTCACGTTTACTATCAGTGCAGGAGAATCTTGTCTGAACTTCAGGCACCAATGCCGCATGAAAAGAGCTGGAACCCATTCAACAATAGGATAAACATGAAAGTGTATGAGCGTCTCTGCAATGAATTCAATATAGATTTTAAGACCGACTTTAGGCAAAAGCAAGACAAAAACCATGGCATGGGAACACTATATTTATGGGGTGTCCACAGGAGGTATAATTTTGATTACTGGCCAGGTCATACATCTTTTTCTTCAAATGTGCAGGTACAGTTAGGATCAATAGAACAAGAGCACCACAATGCATGGACTACTTTTATATTAGACACCGGCAAAGGTTTCACTGGATCAGGTGTTGAAAGGATCAATGAATCTATCCGAACATATGCGTGGTGCTTGCTAGGCTCGCAGGCACAGACACGATCAAACATAATGAGAACAAGCACAGGGTTTGGTGCACAGAAACAGTTGTTATCAAATTTAGAAGATGTCATAAACTCTGCAGTTGATCTGCCTTCCAGCATCAAAAGGTATCAAGACTCTCTCCGTTATGCAAGATCAAAAGTTGACTTTGCTGTTGGTAACGGCCTTTACATGTTACCTTCTGATCTCCAGCTGCAGATTGGAACAATAACAAATTATAACAATGAAATCATTATTGCTAGTGACACCCAGCCGCTTGGAAAGGGTGAAGAACTGAATTCAGAAATCAGAACGATGTTACAGCCATATCACAATGAACAGAAACAAAGCGTGACAAGTGAAGATCACGCTGCAGGTGAAGATCATTCTGTCACTAGTGATGATCAAGCTGTTAGTATTAGTGATGATCATGAATCGCAGAAGACTGCTCTAGTAATTGGTGGAGTGGGTGTAGGCTTACTTTTGCTTTATTCTCGTTAGCAGAACACCTGCAATTAAAACTATTAGAGTCCAGAGATGTTCAGCCATGAAACCAACAACTTTACCTGCAAAAGATAACAGCCAGCTAACAATTGAACCAATGATTCCTGGAAGTGCATCCAAAGCTTTTGCTGCTAGTTTCTTTAATAGTTCTGCAATGTGTTTGAGTTGTTTCTTTACCCATCCCGGATCAGATGGAGGTGAAGGTGAAGGTGGAGGTGGAGGTGTGACAGTGCCACCTGTGAGTGTTAACACTAATGTGCTTATTGCAAATCCTAACGCAGTTAGTATACTAGCTATTGTGATTCCCTGCTCTCTGAAAAGCGTTCTAATTCTTTCAGCAAGAGTTGTGTCTTCGTAAAGGATTCTTTGAATTGTATTTTTTATTCTGCTGACCTGTGTTCTCAGTTGTTCTCTATTGTTACTTAGAACTTCTAACCTTATGGCTTTCTCCTCCTGCAAATCTTTTAAACGCTTAGAAATTCTGTTTTTTACTTCTTGTTCTAGGTTCAAATCATCAGCATCAGCAAGTTTTTGTTTCTCTTTGTTTATATCTTCATCCAGCTGACCTAGTTTTGACAGATTATTTGCTATTTCACCTCGGATGGTTTGTAGTGATTGATTAAGGGCTTCTATTTCTCTCATAGGTAATAGTTCATGTGGAGTCTTCAGTGAAGTTTCCTCAGAAAAAGAAGTCTCTATCTCTTGTATAAGTTGATCAGCCTCATCTGCAAGTTTATTAAGATCTTGCAATGGAACAGATTCTATTTGAGTAGCAGTTGGTAGTCCTAGTTCTGCTTGTTGAAGTAAGGAAACAACATGGGAAGGTGATGACCGTGTGCTAGGCACAATATCTAATTGCCTAAGTCGATTAGCAGTAAGTTTTTGTTTTAGTGAAACTTTTGATAGAAACTTAGCAGGATTAGATTTATATGTAAGTTGGACTTTTTCTCCTTTATCGTTAGTTGTATATAAATGATTTGCTTCCATTTTGAACTGGTTTGGATCTAAAACATCAGGTTCTTCTCCTAAACTTTTGTAGAAATCTCTAACTTTACCTTCCAGAAGTTCATGTCGTGCCACCTCATAATGCAGTGAATGATGGTAGGGAACCAAAGGGATTGCTTCGCTCATGTCGTCCGCTGGCTCAAATAAATCTTCAAATCCACCTTCTGCCATTTGTAACTTATTTTTTATTTTGAAAATAAAAAAAGATGGCACAATCGTTCGGTTCTGTTCTTGATCCTTACAGAAGGCTGAAAGAGCCTCTCGGGGTAAAAGGAATAAGGCAAACAGTTATAGTTACAAATAATCCTTCTACTATTGATCAGAATGAAATACTTACTGTTAGGTTTCCTAATCTGGGTAAGAACGATGTTATTGTACCGGGCACTGTAAGACTATCATTCAAATTAGAATTAGAATCTGGCTCAGATGCAAATAGGACTTTGGCTTATAATGTAGGAAGAGCAATTGTGAGGAAGATTACTGTCAAACTGGAAGGGCGGGAAGTGATGTCATTGAATAATGCAGATGTATTTTTAGTTTACGCAGATAATTGGTTGACTGACAATGAAAAGAAAAACAGAGTGTTTCAAGGGATTCAGTCAGACAATGGGATAAAAGTTAGAATAGGAGCCGGAGATAAAGCTGACAACAAAAAAGATAACGCTGTCAATGTTGCTTTTGGAAACAAATTTTGTATTCCACTTGACTTTGAACTCATAAATTCACATCCTCCCTTCTATCAAGGAGCATTGCGTGACAGGCTGTCATACGACCTGACTTTCAATAGTTATGATCGTGTTATGCTTTCAGAAGACCCGGAAGCAAAGTATAAGGTGTCTGGAATTTCTTTAGAGTTTGATGTTGTAAACCATCCTGAACTGGCTAGACTTATAGAAAATCAGTACAGTTCTAAGCTGCCTATCTATTATGAAAGAGTGTTGAATCACAGTACACTTTCAAAAAGCCAGGCTGATCCAATCTGGAACATTAACTTGAATACACCAGCTAGGTCAATGAAGGGAATACTTATGTTGTTTGAGGAACCAAAAGATTCATATGAAAGGCAAATAGAAAAGTTTTACAATCCACTAATCAATAGAGTATATTGCACAATTGAAGGGCAGCCAAACCAAATATTTGCATCTGGCATGCTGCCATACCAACACTATGATGAAGCAAGAAAGTACTTTACTGGAGGAAGATTGAAAGACCCAACATCTGATCTTGTGGCTAAAGATCTGCATTTACACGGTGTTGGCGTAGAAGATTTCTTGACAAATAAATATGCGTTATGGCTGGATCTCAGAACAACTGACGACAACAAACTGCATGGAAGTGGAAGGCGAATTGAAAACGGATCAGAAGGAATCACAATACAAATTGAAAAGGAAGTAGGGAGTAGTAGTAAATCAGTTAAGATCTACGTGTTTGTTGTGTCAGATGCGCAGTTAAACATCTCTGAAAGCAGATTACAGGATATTGTTTATTGAACGTGTTAAAATGAAGTATCTAGATTTTCTTCCAAAAGATCCACACTGTTCTTTGATTTGTGGGGCAACAGGTTGCGGCAAAACAAGATATGTTTTGGATTTATTACAGACTGTTTACATAAATCACTTTGAACACATAGTCATATTCTGTCCAACCATAAAGCATAACAGAACATACAAGGAGAGAAAATTCATATGGTCTGATCAAAATATATTTATTGTAAATCCTTCTGATCGTCTAAATGTTTGCTTGGAGCATTATTTCGATCTTTTTCAGAACACACCAACACTGTTTATTATTGATGACTGTGCAGCAGAACGTGACATTGTTAGAAAGAAAAGTGCACTAGCAAAGCTTGCATTCAGTGGACGACATGCATTAATATCAGTTTGGATATTAACACAAAAATACAATGCAGTTCTGAAAGACTTTAGAGAGCAACTCAAAACAATAACATTGTTCTATTCAAAGGACCGTGACAGTTTTGAAGAGTGTCTTCGAGAAAATGATGTCATTGAAAACAAACAGGAGAGAGAAAGAATAAAGAATAATCTGAAATCTTCTAAGCACTCGAAACTGGTTTTAAAAACTGATCAACCAGTTCAGTATGTATGTTTGTAGAAATCCTTGCTAAGTTCTTGTCAAGTTCTTACTCAAGTTCTTACCAAGTTCTTGTCAATTTCTTACTCAAGTTCTTGTCAAGTTCTTACTCAAGTTCTTACCAAGTTCTTACTCAAGTTCTTGTCAAGTTCTTGTCAAGTTCCTACCTAAGTTCTTACTCAAGTTCCTACCTAAGTTCTTGTCAAGTTCTTACTAAGTTCTTGTTAAGTTTTTACTCAAGTTCTTGTTAAGTTCCTACCTAAGTTCTTACTCAAGTTCCTACCTAAGTTCTTGTTAAGTTCCTACCCAAGTTCTTACTCAAGTTTAATTACTAGATTTTTATTTTATTCTGCATCAAAATAAAATGAACTGTGATGAATTGCTGATGCAGACTTCTACAGATATTGAAATCTGTGACAGTAGGACTATACCTGATAAAAAAGAAAGATTGTATTCACTTGCTGTTTGTGGAAAAACAAAACACTACCTTGGGCGGCAGTTAACTGTGGAAGAAGTACAACATCTTTCCTCAGAAGATATAGAAAAGTATCATGGACGGTATGAATCAGTGCTTGGTTCTAAGATGGTTAGAAGTATTGGACAGACTGTTATAGGTTTGTACACAAAGATTTTTGGACATTTTACACCTCTCGACTCGGAGGAAGACTTAACACATGATCTAACTCATGACCCTGTTGTTTCCAAGTCCCTCGAATCTCTTGCCTGTGGCCTGTATTATCGATTTGGTGCTTTATTAGTACCATTTGTTGCTGGATTAATTACTTTCAAACACATTAATTTTCAGAATAAAAAAGATGACGGATCAGTTGAAGCAGACAGTGGAGCAGACGAAAATACCAGAAGTGAACACAGTGACAAAGAAACCTGGTAGAGTAGAAGCAGGAAAAAAACTAGCCGAATGGAACAGACAAAAAAAGTTAAATCAAAAGGCAAAGCAGAACATTATGTCTGAGGTTGAGCAGACACCAAACATTCCTGAAGTGACTAAGGTCACACAAACTGATCAAGAATTAAAATCTTCATTTCTATCATACAGAAAAGTAGCTGTAGCAGCTGTTGTTGGAGGAGGTGGATACTTGCTTTACAAACTTTGGCAAGGCAAATATAAAGTGTCAGAAACACCAAAATCAGAAACACCAAAACCAACAAACAAAGCAGTACAAACAATAAAAAAGCCCACAGTAGTACCTGCAGTGGATTCATTTCATATGGAATAATTTTAATATTTTAATTTTGATAACATAAAAATGAGTTCTGAAAAGACAATAGTTAATCTAGTTTATCACGCTGCAGTGATTGGAGGCTTGAGTGTAGGTTACACAATGCTGGGTAAAAGTCTCCTCAGAATGAAACCAGCCGACTTGGGAAAGTTAGACTTCGAAGACGGTGCTAAACTAATTGGTGTTGTGACAGCTTCCTTTGCAACAAAAGACTTCCTGGTGAAGCAAGGAATTATTCCAGAAAATATAAACATGTAAGACAATAAAATGGCTAGCTTGGTTATGATGGTGGGAGGTGCGATTGTAAATGCGCTTGCATTTTCTGGCAGCAACTATTTGTTTTCTAAACTGCAAAATGGTGAAGAGAGGGAAAGGCACAACAAAGCCATGGAACAACTGGCGAAAGCACAGGATGAATACGAGAAGAAACGAATTGCGCAGTTAGACTTTATGAATGATAAACTCAGGCAGCAAGGACATGCAAACAAAACCTTTGCCAATGTTGATGCAGCCATTCAAGAATACTATCTTGTAACTGGAAAGAAAATGAAGACAAGTGCTCCTCCAAAACTGGGTGACTTTTATCAGCCTTCAGAAGAGCAGAAGGTGGGCGAGATTGTTTTCATTGTTATTGGTATGGCTGTTGTTTACTTTATTGCGCGTGCTGTCAAATCTTAATATTCTGTCATTTAAAAAACCATGAGTGATGCTTTGTTATCTAAAATATATTATTCCCCAAAAGGATACTGGAAAGGAAGAACTGCTATTGACAAGCTCTGTGACGCAGCAGGTGTTTCTCAAGATATAGCAAAGAAATGGTTGTCAAAGCAGGCAGTTTGGCAGATCTATTTACCTGCACCAAGAAAAATTACACGACCACACTTTGTTAACATTAAACCGAATGACACTCATCAAATAGACCTGCTGTATTTACCGCATGACACAGTCAGAAGGAAGAAATATAAGTATGCACTGACTGTAGTTGATGTTGCAACAAGATACAAAGATGCTGAACCGTTGACAGAGAAAAGTGCTATAGCTACAGCTGTTGCCCTGCAAGAAATTTACAGACGTGGACCACTAAAGTATCCCAGAATGATTCAGTGCGATGATGGTAAGGAGTTTAAAGGAGCTGTCAACCAGCTTCTGTTAAAACATCATGTTACAGTGAAGAGAGGTATTCCAGGAAACCACAGGTCACAGGCTATTGTTGAGAGCTTTAACAAACAGTTGGCAGAAAAACTGTTTTCATATCAGTACCATCAGGAATTTTTGGACACAGAAAGTAAATTGCGTAACACTGAATGGGTCAAAAGATTACCATCAGTACTTAGAGCAATGAATCTGGAGGTATTTAAAGCTACAGGGTTAAGACCAGTTGATGCAATCAAACAGAAAACAATACCTGTTGCTCCAAAGTCAACAACACCAGTGGCATTACTACCTTTCAATCAGAAAGTCAGATATTTATATGCACCCGGTGAAGCTGAGGGTGACAGCAGGAAGCGTGCAACGGATCCAATCTGGAGTATTGACATTCATGAAATCAAGAGAGTAGTAGAGACAAATCCACCTATATATTACTTGAGAGAACCAGCACCGCAAAGAGCCTTTGTAAAAGAGGAATTACAATTAGTTCCACGTGGTACAAATGTTAAATGATTTTTTATTTCAGATTTTATAGTGTTAACAAAAATGGAAGCTCTGAGAAAGAATTGCAACTTCATTTTTTTAATTTATATTTTTATTTTGAGTTATAAAATCAAACTCACAGCGATGGAAGACTCTGTATTAGAATCTTTATCGACAGTATTTGACACCGTTGAATTACAAGTAACGGATCCTCAAAATGTGCAGTCCAGTGTGCAAGACGCCATTGAACAAATTCCAAACAATTTGTTGATTGAACCTCCAGTAAAAGTGCAGATAGTCAGTTTAATAAAATACAAAACAGTCAGTGATGAGGTGCTAGAAGTTCATGTTTCAACCAGACAACTAGCACTTAATTCTATGGCAGAATTGAATGGAAACTGGGCAGATGAAATGATGAAACGGTTTGAGCAAGCTGCAGAGGATGCAAAGATGAAAGGATCCGGATGGTCAGAAGGTGAAATTCTAAAAATAGAATTGAAGCTAAGTAAATTTGCCCCCATCAGAGGTAGAAGTTACATACCTTTACCTCCTGCTCTTGTCAAAAAACGTGCTGTGCTGAACATAAAGAATGATGATGACAAATGTTTTATGTGGTGTGTTCTGGCAAGACTGTACAGTGTAAAGAAAAATGCAGAAAGAGTGTCTAACTATCATGCATACAGAAATAAACTAAACTTTACTGGTATTGAATTTCCTGTCAGCATTACAAGCATTGACAAATTTGAACAGCAAAACAAACCCATCACCGTAAATGTTTACACGTGGGATGAGGAAGATGAACTGAAACCAGTCAGAATATCAAAGAACTCACCAACGATTGGTGATTGTGATACTAACCATGTTGACATGTTACTAATGACTGATGGTGTAAAATATCATTACACTTTGATTCGTACAATGAGTAGACTGATGGCGAGCACAAGCAATCACAATAGTAAACAAGACTTTTGTAGGCGATGTCTCTTGCGTATTCCATCAATTCATGCAGCACTTATACACAAGCAACATTGTAAGAGCGTTGATGATGCGGTTGTGAAGTTAACAACACCACCGCCAGACAGCAAAGTGTATTTTAAGAATGTATGCAAACTACAGAAAAGTCCTTATGTTGTTTATGCTGACTTTGAATCTATCATTGTGCCATATGAAGGACCTTTACCAAAAGACCTACCTAAAACAGTAACTCTAAGTAATCATCAAGTCTGTTCATATGCATTTATTGTTGTTAGTTCAGATGGTAAACATTCTAAACCGCAATTGTACAGAGGACCTAATGCAGCAAAGAACTTCTTACAGCAAATGAACCAAGTGCGAAATGACTGCTCCAAACAACTGAATCTTTCAGACATTGTTATGAAACCTGAAGACCAAGAACAGTTTAACTCTACCACACAGTGTTGGATATGCGAACAAAGTCTAACACCAAACATAGACAATCCAATAGTAAGAGATCATGATCATGTAAGTGGGCAGTTCCGAGGAGCAGCACACAGCAAATGTAATCTACAATTAAAGTTTGATCCTAAGACTTGGAAGCTTCCAATCTTCTTCCATAACTTGCGCGGTTATGATTCACATCTGATCATGCAGGCAGTAACTGATGAATACAAAGCAAGATGCATTGCGCAGTCTTCAGAAAAGTACATGGCCTTTACTCTGAATAGTTTACACTTCTACGATTCTGCTCAACATCTGATGGGAACACTTGAGTCTTTATCTTCATCACTAACTGCTTTCCCAATCACATGTAAGTACTTTGACAGTGACTTAGTTAGAAAGGGAGTCTATCCATATGAATACATGGATTCGTGGGAGAGGTTTGATGAAGATGAGTTACCACCAAAGGATGCTTACTTCTCACGGCTGAAGGGTAAAGGTATAAGTGACGAAGACTATGAACACGCTAAGACTGCATGGAATAAATTAGGATGTAATACAATGGGTGATTATCATGATCAATATTTGTTGGCTGATGTTTGTTTACTTGCAGATATATTTGAGAATTACAGAAGAACATGTATGAAGCACTACAATCTAGATCCTTCACATTACATATCTGCACCAGGCATGAGCTGGGATGCATTTCTTAGATTTACAGGAGTAAAGATTGACTTGCTATCAGATCTTCCTACACTTCAGATGATTGAAAATGGACTACGTGGAGGAATCAGTATGGCTTCACACAATTACTGCAAAGCCAACAACAAATACTTGGACGACTTTGATCCTATGAAACCTTCTAATTACATCATGTATCTAGATGCAAACAATTTGTATGGTTGGGCAATGTGTCAGACGCTTCCACTTCGGAATTTTAAGATCTATTCAGGACCATTTTCACAATGTGTTGTGCTGACAATATTAAAAGCAGGCCCAGACAGTCGAAAGGGATGGATACTAGAAGTTGACTTAGACTATCCACTATCACTTCATGATCTACATAATGATTATCCTTTAGCGGCTGAGAGGTTAAAAGTAAACCCAAGAGAACCTCCAAAGCTGGTGCCCAATCTGTTTCACAAAAAGAAGTATGTGTGTCACTACAGACTGTTACAGTTTTACATTAGACATGGATTAATTTTGAAGGCTGTTCATCGTATAATTTTATTTGATCAAGAACAGTTTATGAAACCTTACATCATGAAAAACACAGAACTGAGAACCAAAGCCGCTGATGCATCAGAGAAAGACTTTTTTAAACTGATGAACAACAGTTGCTTTGGTAAGACAATGGAAAACCCACACAAGAGAAAGGATGTTAGACTTGTTACAAGAGAAAATGAGGCCATCAAGCTGACATCCAAACCACAGTATCAAGACTTTAAATACTTTCATGAACAGCTGTATGGTATCTTAATGAAAAAACTTGTAGTCAAGCTTGACAAACCAGTATTCATAGGCTTTACTGTGCTAGAGTTGTCAAAACTGTTGATGCTTGAGTTTTTGTATGATTATTTGAAACCAAGATATCCCAAATCGAGAGTACTTTACACAGACACAGATTCATTCTTACTTGACATTCCAGCGGATGACATTTACAAAGATCTAGAAGCTGAAAGTCCTGCAGTAAAAGGAAAAGATTCTTTTTATGACACTTGCGACTACCCTAAAGAATCACCATTGCACTCAAATGTTAACAAGAAGGTTATTGGAAAGATGAAAGATGAAATGAATGGGAAGATAATTAAGGAGTATGTTGGATTGCGTGCAAAGATGTACAGTGTTGCAAGTGAGAAAGGGGTGGTTAAAAAAGCAAAGGGTGTAAGCAAACAGGTTGTAAAGTCGAGCATATCGCATGATAACTACAAGGAAGCACTGTTTCAGAAGCGAGTGTTTCACCATGACAACCCTAAGATCAGTTCCGCGCTTCATCAGATCAACACAACTATTGTAAACAAGAAATCTTTAGATGCTAATGACACAAAGCGCGTTTATTCATCACCAGAATATTCTTATGCAATTGGGCACTGGAGAACAAACGCGGCTCCAAATAGTCTGAGTGTGTAATAAGAATTTTTGTCAATCGGGAAAACCCGCTATGACAGCTTTGTTTTGACTGCAGCGGGGGAGAGGACGTTGCTTGCGTTTGGGAAGTGTTTGTGAAAGGGGAGTTAGTAGGCTTTGTTGAGTTTCAAAGCAGCCACCAAGTACACTTATCAAAAGCTTGAATAAAATAAACAAGTCAATTGAATAAGTTAACACTCGGCGGCCGCCCGAAGGCAGCCTAAATATTGAAGCGTAGTGAAGCGTAGTGAAGCGTAGTGAAGCGAAGCGTTGAAACAGAGTGAAGCAAAACCAATAACACAGCTGAAGCAGGGTGTTGAAGCAGGATGATTAAGAAGACAGCCAAAGCAGGGCAGGCGCAGCAAACCGTACATGCATGATCGTTACTATATTTAGAATCACGTCATTACTATTTTTGAAACCGTACATGCATGATCGTTACTATATTTAAACACTTGTCTAACAGTGCAGGCGCAGTGTGATACTTCTGTTGTTGCGCACAAACAAGCACTGTAAGTCTAAGACTGGGACTGTTGGAGCTCTGATGTGACAGGAATATGCGGCGTTTCTGACCAGTACTCTCTGTACTCTTCGATCTGGAGCATCTCTTCGATTTGTTTAAGTTTGCCCATGATAAAACTGATTGGCAAACCAACAGTGGTAAATCGCGGAAATGCATAAAGCGATCTAGCAACGGCGCGTAGTCTACGCGCATGAACATCGGAATAGCCAGTTTTTGCTTTCAACCAGTCAGCCCACGTTTCTTTCATTCTCCCTTCTTTTCTTTGCTTCTCCTGCCATTGTTTGCACATAATCAAAAACTGTCCAAACTGAATGTAAATTAAGATTTGTTGTGCGTCCTGTCTTTTGAGATTTCTCATCCCTTTTTGCAGTCTTTCCACAATATCTTTTTCATTTTCTGCTTGAGCAAAATAAGCATTTGTGAAAGCTTCTGTGGATATAGCATGGCTAACATCTGCTTGGTTTGAAACGAGATAGTGATGTAAATCACTTGGCGTTGTTGGTTCTACTCTCTTTTTCTTTCCGTCTTTTTCTTTGAACAAATCTTCTATCTTCCTTTTTGGTTTTTTGGGCAGTCTCATTAATCCTTCTGTTTTAGCCTTAACTGCTATTAAGGCCATCTGCTCAAAATATTTTCTATTCTCTTCTAGTACATGCTGTTCTTCTTCTGTCCAAAATTCTGATGGTGTTGGCGCTGGTAGTGGGACATTACAAGCTTGTTCCATGTCAGGTAGAATTAAAGTTGTTGACCGCCTAGAATAATCTAACAATTCTTGATGAACATTTTGCGATTCAAGAAGCTCTTTCTCTAATTCTGCGACATTCACCTTGTTAAATTAAGCACTTTTTTCACTGAAACACATACACGTCCTCACAGAACAGCACCGCAATACGAAATGGCGAGACAGGTCTGCCTGGTTGCTAACAACACAAACTAGATCGGGTTGTTATCAACAGACAGTGGTGGGCGGAAGTGACGTAACTGTTGCCAACACATGATTTAATCTTGTCTTGCCATTGGAGGAATATAGAAGACAGGCTTGCTGTTTGTTTTTACCAGATCAATACGGTAGTTATGGCTTACCGACGAACGGGCAGATTGGATCAATACGCACGCTGGCTGCAACTAGTTAATATTTCAATGGAAACTAAATTTAGCGTTGCACAGAGAGAAAGGGAGAATGTACGTTCTGGGTTACTGATTCCGACAGACCCGGCATTGGTTCAAAACAACCTTACTTTACTGTATTTTTTTGTATGGATTTATGCAGTATTTTTCTGATTTTGTCGCATGTTTCATTTTAGTAAAAGTTTAGTCCAGAAGCCTATTTTGCGTTAATATTTAGGGTCTGTCGGAATCGGTGAGCCAGAACGTACATTCTCCCTTTCTCTTGAGAGTTCCTGGGTATGATATCCCCGAATGATTTTTTTATTTTTTCGATAAATGTCTTTGATGACGTCATATCCGGCTTTTTGTAAAAGTTGAGGCGGCTTTGTCACGCTCTCATTTTTCAACCAAATTGGTTGAAATTTTGGTCAAGTAATCTTCGACGAAGCCCGGACTTCGGTATTGCATTTCAGCTTGGTGGCTTAAAAATTAATGAATGACTTTGGTCATTAAAAATCTGAAAATTGTAAAAAGAAAAAGTGTTTAATCAAACGATCCAAATTTACGTTCATCTTATTCTTTATCATTTTCTCATTCCAAAAACATATACATATGTTATATTTGGATTAAAAACAAGCTCTGAAAATTAAAAATATAAAAATTATGATCAAAATTAAATTTTCGAAATCAATTTAAAAACACTTTCATCTTATTCCTTGTCGGTTCCTGATTCCAAAAACATATAGATAAGATATGTTTGGATTAAAAACACGCTCAGAAAGTTAAAACGAAAAGAGGTACAGAAAAGCGAGCTATCCTTCTCGGCGCAACTACTACCCCGCTCTTCTTGTCAATTTCACTGCCTTTGCCACGAGTGGTGGACTGACGATGCTACGAGTATACGGTCTTGCTGAAAAATTGCATTGCGTTCAGTTTCATTCTGTGAGTTCGACAGCTTGACTAAATGTTGTATTTTCGCTTTACGCGACTTGTTTTTAATATCATATTACCCCAGTCCTGTCCTTAAGAGGCCAACAATCTATGCCTGTAGGACGTTAAAGGTACTGAACTTGTCAAATCCAGGTGCACGGAGCCCCTGGGGCTTTTAGTCATACCTCAGGCAGCTATCCGTTAGAAGAACTACTAAGTTTCATTGACTTGCACCCAAAGAGTCAAGAACTGCGATTTAAAAAAAAATTAATTTCGTACTCGGACCCGGCTGGTCTTGGCCTATTTTTGAATCTAAATTTAGATCAGGTAGATCACCACATCATGCACAAAAAGACACGTCACTAGCACACTATGTCAGACGTCATCATGAGTTTGTGTAAAACAAAATGGAGGCAGGAATCACTCAGTTGAATTGAACTCCGACCAAACACCACGCAATAACTAGGTTAATTTATGCACTCGCGTGAAGAGAAAGGGAGAATGTACGTTCTGGCTCACCGATTCCGACAGACCCTAAATATTAACGCAAAATAGGCTTCTGGACTAAACTTTTACTAAAATGAAACATGCGACAAAATCAGAAAAATACTGCATAAATCCATACAAAAAAAAATACAGTAAAGTAAGGTTGTTTTGAACCAATGCCGGGTCTGTCGGAATCAGTAACCCAGAACGTACATTCTCCCTTTCTCTTATACAACATTCTTAAGCTCAATACGCTCTCTCATTTACAAACTTTACTTCATATGTTCTTTCACTGTTAGAATTATATCTGATACATGCAATGTGACTGTCTAAACGAATAGTTAACTCTTTACAAGTGATTCTATTTTTACTTTTTCTTCCCGTCCTATTTGAATCCCCTTTTTTAAAAACTGCTTTTTCAGATCTTCTATATCGAGTGGCTTGTTATATTCAGCTCGTGTTTTTGTTTGAATACTTGCTTTCTTACTTTTGTAGTCATCAAAGTCTGTTTGTATCTGTTTGAATTCTTCGTCAGAAACTTTTGAATCTTCAAGTGCTTTACTGATAGACAGTTTTAGGCTAGACAATTTTGATGATGCAAGAGTGGAAATGGATTCGTGTTTTTCAAGCTTTTTCACAATTTTTTTCATTATAGCTGATGCTATAAATGATAAACCACCAACTGCTGCTGCAACACCACCTAGGATTAGAGAAACTGGAGTCCCTACTCCGGTAGCTAACAGAATTGTTCCCGTTACACCTGCAGCTGATGCAAGGATAGTAGAACCAGTGCTGGCATTAGAAAGGCTGTTGTAAGTTGTTGAGTACTTACGTCTAGCGCGAGAATATTTTTCTAATTCATCTTCTAGTTGTTTTTGTATATTACTAATGTGTGCCAGTCTGAATTGTTGACTTTCTGCTGCACTTTCATCAATATTAGGATAAAGCTTCACACTGCTAGTCATCTTTTTAATGCAAAATATAAAATATTTATCTTAATTCTCACTGGCCAGTGTTTCTGCTAAGCTTTGAAGCTGTTCATTGCTTAACACCTTATCTGTATAGTAGAAAGCAATCAAATCAAGATAAGTAAGATTAATACTTCTTATTTCTGTTAAATTATTTATATCTGCGTTAACAACAACATTTTGGTTTGACGTCTGTTTTTTTATTGTGTTAGAATCCTTTTGAACAGCAATAAATACTCTGACTTCTTCAACATTTAATGGTCTCCAGTTGAGATTTATTCCTCTCATTAGAACAGTGTTTGTGGTTTCTTCCCTTTTCCTGACAACTATATCAAATATCATAGTTGCATTCTGCCCTATTGGAAGCTTGGGTATAAAATCGACAATGGTGTCAGCGTCCTTTTCAACACTTTGTTTTCTGTGAATGAGATAGTTGTTCTTATGGAAAGGTTTAACTGCAACTTCTCCCCTGCTGTTAATCGCAGGAACAAGGCTAACAATTAGTGGTTTAGCATTGATTGACTTACGGAATGTGTCGTCTTTTCCAACAAGAGTGTATGGACTCACAAATTCAAACTTCATTTCCCAGTCAATCTTTTTTATAACAGGACTAAGTACCCATTTTTTATTCTGATGTTTCCACATGTAGAATGTGTCATCGACAATTGGATCAGGTACATTAACATCACGGATTTGACCTAGTTTGAGGAATCTTGGTTTCTTTTCATCGTCGATTTCCTTTCTCTTGTAATAACCGGTGTCTGTAAACTCGAATGCATACACTGCACCAACTTCAGCATTGCTCTCAAAGTCGATAGCGTCTGCTAAATCTTTCAACTCTATAGTTGAACATGCAACAGGATAAGCTATTGTAGGTCCACTCGACATTTTAATACTCAATATTTTATGGAACTATTTCCAATGTAATGTTAAACAAACAATCAACTGGTTGTCCACTTTGATTTTTCAGATCAATGTGTAGGAATTCATGACACCCTTCCTCCAAGTCCTTGAACTGAAGTGTCTTAAATGTTGGCACGTGCATTTTACAAAAAGAGGCATCACTCGGTGGAAGAATCCTAAGCAGATCAGAACGCTGATCATTAAACAGATTATAGGATGTGTTAAGCTCTCTCATGTGAACAAACAGTACACTGTTAACATCCATGTCAATGGGACGTGTTCCCTTGTATAAATTTGTAATTCCAAGCATATCAAGGAGTTTGGTTGGAAACTCAACGTTTACTTCTCTAGTTTTGGGCATAGTAAGAGTAGCAATGAGACTTGCATGATTTAAACTCGCTGTAATACCTACTGGAGCAAACAATTCTTTCTCTAAAGTGCAGAAGTCATAGTAACCATCTTCTACAGAATGTGTTTTACCATTAATTCTAACCCAGTTGTTAGCCTTTTTTTTACTGATATTATACCAAGTAACCTTGTACATAATTTCATGCAGTGCAACTTTCATTCCTCCATTTTGATTGTTGATAGGGTTTGCAAGTTTAACTGGCACACTAGTCTTCACATTTGTTAGTGTGATAAACATTTTTTATTCAACAACAAAAATGAGTCAGTATAAATTCAACAAAGACGTTAAATACAAAACTGGACCATATTACAATCCAAAGACTATTTCTTTCCATGAGTTGGACTTTGCTGTAACAGAAACACAATCCATTCGCGTTAAAGTGCCTGACCCATTCCATTCTTACCTAAATCCCCCAATCAAAAATGATAGTGTTCCAAAGATGTGGAACTCTCACCCAATTCAGTTCTATCAGAATCAGTTAAACTTTGCAATATTCTGTGCAACCACAGGATGTGGAGTGTCCTATGCAGACCACATGAATAATTCAAACTTACTGACAAAGTGTGTGTACACATTTCACGTTTACTATCAGTGCAGGAGAATCTTGTCTGAACTTCAGGCACCAATGCCGCATGAAAAGAGCTGGAACCCATTCAACAATAGGATAAACATGAAAGTGTATGAGCGTCTCTGCAATGAATTCAATATAGATTTTAAGACCGACTTTAGGCAAAAGCAAGACAAAAACCATGGCATGGGAACACTATATTTATGGGGTGTCCACAGGAGGTATAATTTTGATTACTGGCCAGGTCATACATCTTTTTCTTCAAATGTGCAGGTACAGTTAGGATCAATAGAACAAGAGCACCACAATGCATGGACTACTTTTATATTAGACACCGGCAAAGGTTTCACTGGATCAGGTGTTGAAAGGATCAATGAATCTATCCGAACATATGCGTGGTGCTTGCTAGGCTCGCAGGCACAGACACGATCAAACATAATGAGAACAAGCACAGGGTTTGGTGCACAGAAACAGTTGTTATCAAATTTAGAAGATGTCATAAACTCTGCAGTTGATCTGCCTTCCAGCATCAAAAGGTATCAAGACTCTCTCCGTTATGCAAGATCAAAAGTTAACTTTGCTGTTGGTAACTGCCTTTACATGTTACCTTCTGATCTCCAGCTGCAGATTGGAATAATAACAAATTATAACAATGAAATCATTATTGCTAGTGACACCCAGCCGCTTGGAAAGGGTGAAGAACTGAATTCAGAAATCAGAACGATGTTACAGCCATATCACAATGAACAGAAACAAAGCGTGACAAGTGAAGATCACGCTGCAGGTGAAGATCATTCTGTCACTAGGGATGATCAAGCTGTTAGTATTAGTGATGATCATGAATCGCAGAAGACTGCTCTAGTAATTGGTGGAGTGGGTGTAGGCTTACTTTTGCTTTATTCTCGTTAGCAGAACACCTGCAATTAAAACTATTAGAGTCCAGAGATGTTCAGCCATGAAACCAACAACTTTACCTGCAAAAGATAACAGCCAGCTAACAATTGAACCAATGATTCCTGGAAGTGCATCCAAAGCTTTTGCTGCTAGTTTCTTTAATAGTTCTGCAATGTGTTTGAGTTGTTTCTTTACCCATCCCGGATCAGATGGAGATGAAGGTGAAGGTGGAGGTGGAGGTGTGACAGTGCCACCTGTGAGTGTTAACACTAATGTGCTTATTGCAAATCCTAACGCAGTTAGTATACTAGCTATTGTGATTCCCTGCTCTCTGAAAAGCGTTCTAATTCTTTCAGCAAGAGTTGTGTCTTCGTAAAGGATTCTTTGAATTGTATTTTTTATTCTGCTGACCTGTGTTCTCAGTTGTTCTCTATTGTTACTTAGAACTTCTAACCTTATGGCTTTCTCCTCCTGCAAATCTTTTAAACGCTTAGAAATTCTGTTTTTTACTTCTTGTTCTAGGTTCAAATCATCAGCATCAGCAAGTTTTTGTTTCTCTTTGTTTATATCTTCATCCAGCTGACCTAGTTTTGACAGATTATTTGCTATTTCACCTCTGATGGTTTGTAGTGATTGATTAAGGGCTTCTATTTCTCTCATAGGTAATAGTTCATGTGGAGTCTTCAGTGAAGTTTCCTCAGAAAAAGAAGTCTCTATCTCTTGTATAAGTTGATCAGCCTCATCTGCAAGTTTATTAAGATCTTGCAATGGAACAGATTCTATTTGAGTAGCAGTTGGTAGTCCTAGTTCTGCTTGTTGAAGTAAGGAAACAACATGGGAAGGTGATGACCGTGTGCTAGGCACAATATCTAATTGCCTAAGTCGATTAGCAGTAAGTTTTTGTTTTAGTGAAACTTTTGATAGAAACTTAGCAGGATTAGATTTATATGTAAGTTGGACTTTTTCTCCTTTATCGCTAGTTGTATATAAATGATTTGCTTCCATTTTGAACTGGTTTGGATCTAAAACATCAGGTTCTTCTCCTAAACTTTTGTAGAAATCTCTAACTTTACCTTCCAGAAGTTCATGTCGTGCCACCTCATAATGCAGTGAATGATGGTAGGGAACCAAAGGGATTGCTTCGCTCATGTCGTCCGCTGGCTCAAATAAATCTTCAAATCCACCTTCTGCCATTTGTAACTTATTTTTTATTTTGAAAATAAAAAAAGATGGCACAATCGTTCGGTTCTGTTCTTGATCCTTACAGAAGGCTGAAAGAACCTCTCGGGGTAAAAGGAATAAGGCAAACAGTTATAGTTACAAATAATCCTTCTACTATTGATCAGAATGAAATACTTACTGTTAGGTTTCCTAATCTAGGTAAGAACGATGTTATTGTACCAGGCACTGTAAGACTATCATTCAAATTAGAATTAGAATCTGGCTCAGATGAAAATAGGACTTTGGCTTATAATGTAGGAAGAGCAATTGTGAGGAAGATCACTGTCAAACTGGAAGGGCGGGAAGTGATGTCATTGAATAATGCAGATGTATTTTTAGTTTATGCAGATAATTGGTTAACTGACAATGAAAAGAAAAACAGAGTGTTTCAAGGGATTCAGTCAGACAATGGGATAAAAGTTAGAATAGGAGCAGGAGATAAAGCTGACAATAACAAAAAAGATAACGCTGTCAATGTTGCTTTTGGAAACAAATTTTGTATTCCACTTGACTTTGAACTCATAAATTCACATCCTCCCTTCTATCAAGGAGCATTGCGTGACAGGCTGTCATACGACCTGACTTTCAATAGTTATGATCGTGTTATGCTTTCACAAGACCCGGAAGCAAAGTATAAGGTGTCTGGAATTTCTTTAGAGTTTGATGTTGTAAACCATCCTGAACTGGCTAGACTTATAGAAAATCAGTACAGTTCTAAGCTGCCTATCTATTATGAAAGAGTGTTGAATCACAGTACACTTTCAAAAAGCCAGGCTGATCCAATCTGGAACATTAACTTGAATACACCAGCTAGGTCAATGAAGGGAATACTTATGTTGTTTGAGGAACCAAAAGATTCATATGAAAGGCAAATAGAAAAGTTTTACAATCCACTAATCAATAGAGTATATTGCACAATTGAAGGGCAGCCAAACCAAATATTTGCATCTGGCATGCTGCCATACCAACACTATGATGAAGCAAGAAAGTACTTTACTGGAGGAAGATTGAAAGACCCAACATCTGATCTTGTGGCTAAAGATCTACATTTACACGGTGTTGGCGTAGAAGATTTCTTGACAAATAAATATGCGTTATGGCTGGATCTCAGAACAACTGACGACAACAAACTGCATGGAAGTGGAAGGCGAATTGAAAACGGATCAGAAGGAATCACAATACAAATTGAAAAGGAAGTAGGGAGTAGTAGTAAATCAGTTAAGATCTACGTGTTTGTTGTGTCAGATGCGCAGTTAAACATCTCTGAAAGCAGATTACAGGATATTGTTTATTGAACGTGTTAAAATGAAGTATCTAGATTTTCTTCCAAAAGATCCACACTGTTCTTTGATTTGTGGGGCAACAGGTTGCGGCAAAACAAGATATGTTTTGGATTTATTACAGACTGTTTACATAAATCACTTTGAACACATAGTCATATTCTGTCCAACCATAAAGCATAACAGAACATACAAGGAGAGAAAATTCATATGGTCTGATCAAAATATATTTATTGTAAATCCTTCTGATCGTCTAAATGTTTGCTTGGAGCATTATTTCGATCTTTTTCAGAACACGCCAACACTGTTTATTATTGATGACTGTGCAGCAGAACGTGACATTGTTAGAAAGAAAAGTGCACTAGCAAAGCTTGCATTCAGTGGACGACATGCATTAATATCAGTTTGGATATTAACACAAAAATACAATGCAGTTCTGAAAGACTTTAGAGAGCAACTCAAAACAATAACATTGTTCTATTCAAAGGACCGTGACAGTTTTGAAGAGTGTCTTCGAGAAAATGATGTCATTGAAAACAAACAGGAGAGAGAAAGAATAAAGAATAATCTGAAATATTCTAAGCACTCGAAACTGGTTTTAAAAACTGATCAACCAGTTCAGTATGTATGTTTGTAGAAATCCTTGCTAAGTTCTTGTCAAGTTCTTGTCAAGTTCTTACTCAAGTTCTTACTCAAGTTCTTACACAAGTTTTTACTAAGTCCTTGTCAAGTTTTTACTAAGTTCTTGTTAAGTTCCTACCTAAGTTCTTACCCAAGTTCTTACCTAAGTTCCTACCTAAGTTCTTGTTAAGTTCCTACCCAAGTTCTTACTCAAGTTTAATTACTAGATTTTTATTTTATTCTGCATCAAAATAAAATGAACTGTGATGAATTGCTGATGCAGACTGCTACAGATATTGAAATCTGTGACAGTAGGACTATACCTGATAAAAAAGAAAGATTGTATTCACTTGCTGTTTGTGGAAAAACAAAACACTACCTTGGGCAGCAGTTAACTGTGGAAGAAGTACAACATCTTTCCTCAGAAGATATAGAAAAGTATCATGGACGGTATGAATCAGTGCTTGGTTCTAAGATGGTTAGAAGTATTGGACAGACTGTTATAGGTTTGTACACAAAGATTTTTGGACATTTTACACCTCTCGACTCGGAGGAAGACTTAACACATGATCTAACTCATGACCCTGTTGTTTCCAAGTCCCTCGAATCTCTTGCCTGTGACCTGTATTATCGATTTGGTGCTTTATTAGTACCATTTGTTGCTGGATTAATTACTTTCAAACACATTAATTTTCAGAATAAAAAAGATGACGGATCAGTTGAAGCAGACAGTGGAGCAGACGAAAATACCAGAAGTGAACACAGTGACAAAGAAACCTGGTAGAGTAGAAGCAGGAAAAAAACTAGCCGAATGGAACAGACAAAAAAAGTTAAATCAAAAGGCAAAGCAGAACATTATGTCTGAGGTTGAGCAGACACCAAACATTCCTGAAGTGACTAAGGTCACACAAACTGATCAAGAATTAAAATCTTCATTTCTATCATACAGAAAAGTAGCTGTAGCAGCTGTTGTTGGAGGAGGTGGATACTTGCTTTACAAACTTTGGCAAGGCAAATATAAAGTGTCAGAAACACCAAAATCAGAAACACCAAAATCAGAAACACCAAAACCAACAAACAAAGCAGTACAAACAATAAAAAAAAGCCCACAGTAGTACCTGCAGTGGATTCATTTCATATGGAATAATTTTAATATTTTAATTTTGATAACATAAAAATGAGTTCTGAAAAGACAATAGTTAATCTAGTTTATCACGCTGCAGTGATTGGAGGCTTGAGTGTAGGTTACACAATGCTGGGTAAAAGTCTCCTCAGAATGAAACCAGCCGACTTGGGAAAGTTAGACTTCGAAGACGGTGCTAAACTAATTGGTGTTGTGACAGCTTCCTTTGCAACAAAAGACTTTTTGGTGAAGCAAGGAATTATTCCAGAAAATATAAACATGTAAGACAATAAAATGGCTAGCTTGGTTATGATGGTGGGAGGTGCGATTGTAAATGCGCTTGCATTTTCTGGCAGCAACTATTTGTTTTCTAAACTGCAAAATGGTGAAGAGAGGGAAAGGCACAACAAAGCCATGGAACAACTGGCGAAAGCACAGGATGAATACGAGAAGAAACGAATTGCGCAGTTAGACTTTATGAATGATAAACTCAGGCAGCAAGGACATGCAAACAAAACCTTTGCCAATGTTGATGCAGCCATTCAAGAATACTATCTTGTAACTGGAAAGAAAATGAAGACAAGTGCTCCTCCAAAACTGGGTGACTTTTATCAGCCTTCAGAAGAGCAGAAGGTGGGCGAGATTGTTTTCATTGTTATTGGTATGGCTGTTGTTTACTTTATTGCGCGTGCTGTCAAATCTTAATATTCTGTCATTTAAAAAACCATGAGTGATGCTTTGTTATCTAAAATATATTATTCCCCAAAAGGATACTGGAAAGGAAGAACTGCTATTGACAAGCTCAGTGACGCAGCAGGTGTTTCTCAAGATATAGCAAAGAAATGGTTGTCAAAGCAGGCAGTTTGGCAGATATATTTACCTGCACCAAGAAAAATTACACGACCACACTTTGTTAACATTAAACCGAATGACACTCATCAAATAGACCTGCTGTATTTACCGCATGACACAGTCAGAAGGAAGAAATATAAGTATGCACTGACTGTAGTTGATGTTGCAACAAGATACAAAGATGCTGAACCGTTGACAGAGAAAAGTGCTATAGCTACAGCTGTTGCCCTGCAAGAAATTTACAGACGTGGACCACTAAAGTATCCCAGAATGATTCAGTGCGATGATGGTAAGGAGTTTAAAGGAGCTGTCAACCAGCTTCTGTTAAAACATCATGTTACAGTGAAGAGAGGTATTCCAGGAAACCACAGGTCACAGGCTATTGTTGAGAGCTTTAACAAACAGTTGGCAGAAAAACTGTTTTCATATCAGTACCATCAGGAATTTTTGGACACAGAAAGTAAATTGCGTAACACTGAATGGGTCAAAAGATTACCATCAGTACTTAGAGCAATGAATCTGGAGGTATTTAAAGCTACAGGGTTAAGACCAGTTGATGCAATCAAACAGAAAACAATACCTGTTGCTCCAAAGTCAACAACACCAGTGGCATTACTACCTTTCAATCAGAAAGTCAGATATTTATATGCACCCGGTGAAGCTGAGGGTGACAGCAGGAAGCGTGCAACGGATCCAATCTGGAGTATTGACATTCATGAAATCAAGAGAGTAGTAGAGACAAATCCACCTATATATTACTTGAGAGAACCAGCACCGCAAAGAGCCTTTGTAAAAGAGGAATTACAATTAGTTCCACGTGGTACAAATGTTAAATGATTTTTTATTTCAGATTTTATAGTGTTAACAAAAATGGAAGCAACTTCATTTTTTTAATTTATATTTTTATTTTGAGTTATAAAATCAAACTCACAGCGATGGAAGACTCTGTATTAGAATCTTTATCGACAGTATTTGACACCGTTGAATTACAAGTAACGGATCCTCAAAATGTGCAGTCCAGTGTGCAAGACGCCATTGAACAAATTCCAAACAATTTGTTGATTGAACCTCCAGTAAAAGTGCAGATAGTCAGTTTAATAAAATACAAAACAGTCAGTGATGAGGTGCTAGAAGTTCATGTTTCAACCAGACAACTAGCACTTAATTCTATGGCAGAATTGAATGGAAACTGGGCAGATGAAATGATGAAACGGTTTGAGCAAGCTGCAGAGGATGCAAAGATGAAAGGATCCGGATGGTCAGAAGGTGAAATTCTAAAAATAGAATTGAAGCTAAGTAAATTTGCCCCCATCAGAGGTAGAAGTTACATACCTTTACCTCCTGCTCTTGTCAAAAAACGTGCTGTGCTGAACATAAAGAATGATGATGACAAATGTTTTATGTGGTGTGTTCTGGCAAGACTGTACAGTGTAAAGAAAAATGCAGAAAGAGTGTCTAACTATCATGCATACAGAAATAAACTAAACTTTACTGGTATTGAATTTCCTGTCAGCATTACAAGCATTGACAAATTTGAACAGCAAAACAAACCCATCACCGTAAATGTTTACACGTGGGATGAGGAAGATGAACTGAAACCAGTCAGAATATCAAAGAACTCACCAACGATTGGTGATTGTGATACTAACCATGTTGACATGTTACTAATGACTGATGGTGTAAAATATCATTACACTTTGATTCGTACAATGAGTAGACTGATGGCGAGCACAAGCAATCACAATAGTAAACAAGACTTTTGTAGGCGATGTCTCTTGCGTATTCCATCAATTCATGCAGCACTTATACACAAGCAACATTGTAAGAGCGTTGATGATGCGGTCGTGAAGTTAACAACACCACCGCCAGACAGCAAAGTGTATTTTAAGAATGTATGCAAACTACAGAAAAGTCCTTATGTTGTTTATGCTGACTTTGAATCTATCATTGTGCCATATGAAGGACCTTTACCAAAAGACCTACCTAAAACAGTAACTCTAAGTAATCATCAAGTCTGTTCATATGCATTTATTGTTGTTAGTTCAGATGGTAAACATTCTAAACCGCAATTGTACAGAGGACCTAATGCAGCAAAGAACTTCTTACAGCAAATGAACCAAGTGCGAAATGACTGCTCCAAACAACTGAATCTTTTAGACATTGTTATGAAACCTGAAGACCAAGAACAGTTTAACTCTACCACACAGTGTTGGATATGCGAACAAAGTCTAACACCAAACACAGACAATCCAATAGTAAGAGATCATGATCATGTAAGTGGGCAGTTCCGAGGAGCAGCACACAGCAAATGTAATCTACAATTAAAGTTTGATCCTAAGACTTGGAAGCTTCCAATCTTCTTCCATAACTTGCGCGGTTATGATTCACATCTGATCATGCAGGCAGTAACTGATGAATACAAAGCAAGATGCATTGCGCAGTCTTCAGAAAAGTACATGGCCTTTACTCTGAATAGTTTACACTTCTACGATTCTGCTCAACATCTGATGGGAACACTTGAGTCTTTATCTTCATCACTAACTGCTTTCCCAATCACATGTAAGTACTTTGACAGTGACTTAGTTAGAAAGGGAGTCTATCCATATGAATACATGGATTCGTGGGAGAGGTTTGATGAAGATGAGTTACCACCAAAGGATGCTTACTTCTCACGGCTGAAGGGTAAAGGTATAAGTGACGAAGACTATGAACACGCTAAGACTGCATGGAATAAATTAGGATGTAATACAATGGGTGATTATCATGATCAATATTTGTTGGCTGATGTTTGTTTACTTGCAGATATATTTGAGAATTACAGAAGAACATGTATGAAGCACTACAATCTAGATCCTTCACATTACATATCTGCACCAGGCATGAGCTGGGATGCATTTCTTAGATTTACAGGAGTAAAGATTGACTTGCTATCAGATCTACCTACACTTCAGATGATTGAAAATGGACTACGTGGAGGAATCAGTATGGCTTCACACAATTACTGCAAAGCCAACAACAAATACTTGGACGACTTTGATCCTATGAAACCTTCTAATTACATCATGTATCTAGATGCAAACAATTTGTATGGTTGGGCAATGTGTCAGACGCTTCCACTTCGGAACTTTAAGATCTATTCAGGACCATTTTCACAATGTGTTGTGCTGACAATATTAAAAGCAGGCCCAGACAGTCGAAAGGGATGGATACTAGAAGTTGACTTAGACTATCCACTATCACTTCATGATCTACATAATGATTATCCTTTAGCGGCTGAGAGGTTAAAAGTAAACCCAAGAGAACCTCCAAAGCTGGTGCCCAATCTGTTTCACAAAAAGAAGTATGTGTGTCACTACAGACTGTTACAGTTTTACATTAGACATGGATTAATTTTGAAGGCTGTTCATCGTATAATTTTATTTGATCAAGAACAGTTTATGAAACCTTACATCATGAAAAACACAGAACTGAGAACCAAAGCCGCTGATGCATCAGAGAAAGACTTTTTTAAACTGATGAACAACAGTTGCTTTGGTAAGACAATGGAAAACCCACACAAGAGAAAGGATGTTAGACTTGTTACAAGAGAAAATGAGGCCATCAAGCTGACATCCAAACCACAGTATCAAAACTTTAAATACTTTCATGAACAGCTGTATGGTATCTTAATGAAAAAACTTGTAGTCAAGCTTGACAAACCAGTATTCATAGGCTTTACTGTGCTAGAGTTGTCAAAACTGTTGATGCTTGAGTTTTTGTATGATTATTTGAAACCAAGATATCCCAAATCGAGAGTACTTTACACAGACACAGATTCATTCTTACTTGACATTCCAGCGGATGACATTTACAAAGATCTAGAAGCTGAAAGTCCTGCAGTAAAAGGAAAAGATTCTTTTTATGACACTTGCGACTACCCTAAAGAATCACCATTGCACTCAAATGTTAACAAGAAGGTTATTGGAAAGATGAAAGATGAAATGAATGGGAAGATAATTAAGGAGTATGTTGGATTGCGTGCAAAGATGTACAGTGTTGCAAGTGAGAAAGGGGTGGTTAAAAAAGCAAAGGGTGTAAGCAAACAGGTTGTAAAGTCGAGCATATCGCATGATAACTACAAGGAAGCACTGTTTCAGAAGCGAGTGTTTCACCATGACAACCCTAAGATCAGTTCCGCGCTTCATCAGATCAACACAACTATTGTAAACAAGAAATCTTTAGATGCTAATGACACAAAGCGCGTTTATTCATCACCAGAATATTCTTATGCAATTGGGCACTGGAGAACAAACGCGGCTCCAAATAGTCTGAGTGTGTAATAAGAATTTTTGTCAATCGGGAAAACCCGCTATGACAGCTTTGTTTTGACTGCAGCGGGGAAAAGGACGTTGCTTGCGTTGGGGAAGTGTTTGTGAAAGGGGAGTACTAGGCTTTGTTGAGTTTCAAAGCAGCCACCAAGTACACTTATCAAAAGCTTGAATAAAATAAACAAGTCAATTGAATAAGTTAACACTCGGCGGCCGCCCGAAGGCAGCCTAAAAAGTTTATTGTAGGGCGTTGAAGCAGGGTGAAGCAAAAACAATAACACAGCTGAAGCAGGGTGTTGAAGCAGGATGATTAAGAAGACAGCCAAAGCAGGGCAGGCGCAGCAAACCGTACATGCATGATCGTTACTATATTTAGAATCACGTCATTACTATTTTTGAAACCGTACATGCATGATCGTTACTATATTTATAATCACGTCATTACTATTTTTGAAACCGTACATGCATGATCGTTACTATATTTAAACACTTGTCTAACAGTGCAGGTGCAGTGTGATACTTCTGTTGTTGCGCACAAACAAGCACTGTAAGTCTAAGACTGGGACTGTTGGAGCTCTGATGTGACAGGAATATGCGGCGTTTCTGACCAGTACTCTCTGTACTCTTCGATCTGGAGCATCTCTTCGATTTGTTTAAGTTTGCCCATGATAAAACTGATTGGCAAACCAACAGTGGTAAATCGCGGAAATGCATAAAGCGATCTAGCAACGGCGCGTAGTCTACGCGCATGAACATCGGAATAGCCAGTTTTTGCTTTCAACCAGTCAGCCCACGTTTCTTTCATTCTCCCTTCTTTTCTTTGCTTCTCCTGCCATTGTTTGCACATAATCAAAAACTGTCCAAACTGAATGTAAATTAAGATTTGTTGTGCGTCCTGTCTTTTGAGATTTCTCATCCCTTTTTGCAGTCTTTCCACAATATCTTTTTCATTTTCTGCTTGAGCAAAATAAGCATTTGTGAAAGCTTCTGTGGATATAGCATGGCTAACATCTGCTTGGTTTGAAACGAGATAGTGATGTAAATCACTTGGCGTTGTTGGTTCTACTCTCTTTTTCTTTCCGTCTTTTTCTTTGAACAAATCTTCTATCTTCCTTTTTGGTTTTTTGGGCAGTCTCATTAATCCTTCTGTTTTAGCCTTAACTGCTATTAAGGCCATCTGCTCAAAATATTTTCTATTCTCTTCTAGTACATGCTGTTCTTCTTCTGTCCAAAATTCTGATGGTGTTGGCGCTGGTAGTGGGACATTACAAGCTTGTTCCATGTCAGGTAGAATTAAAGTTGTTGACCGCCTAGAATAATCTAACAATTCTTGATGAACATTTTGCGATTCAAGAAGCTCTTTCTCTAATTCTGCGACATTCACCTTGTTAAATTAAGCACTTTTTTCACTGAAACACATACACGTCCTCACAGAACAGCACCGCAATACGAAATGGCGAGACAGGTCTGCCTGGTTGCTAACAACACAAACTAGATCGGGTTGTTATCAACACACTGGTGGGCGGAAGTGACGTAACTGTTGCCAACACATGATTTAATCTTGTCTTGCCATTGGAGGAATATAGAAGACAGGCTTGCTGTTTGTTTTTACCAGATCAATACGGTAGTTATGGCTTGCCGACGAAGGGCAGATTGGATCGAAACACACGCTGGCTGCAACTAGTTAATATTTCAATGGAAACTAAATTTAGCGTTGCACAGAGAGAAAGGGGGAATGTACGTTCTGGGTTACTGATTCCGACAGACCCGGCATTGGTTCAAAACAACCTTACTTTACTGTATTTTTTTTGTATGGATTTATGCAGTATTTTTCTGATTTTGTCGCATGTTTCATTTTAGTAAAAGTTTAGTCCAGAAGCCTATTTTGCGTTAATATTTAGGGTCTGTCGGAATCGGTGAGCCAGAACGTACATTCCCCCTTTCTCTTTAATACAATTCAATCCAAATCAAATCCATAAGTGTTAACTTATTCAATTGACTTGTTTATTTTATTCAAAAAACTGTCGAGCTTCACAGATGTCTTCGTTGGGTAGGCCTAGTTTTGGGTTTGTTTTACTACCATAGGAGGATTTTTGAACAGTAAATGCACTCAGCTGCAACAAAAACGCAAAACTCGAAGGCTGTGAGCTGCACTGTGCCTTTAATATATCTTCTAAGTAAGAGAACTTTGAGAACTTGGGAAGAGTGTGGACGTATTTTGTTGTGTGCTCCATTAACTCAGGAGATGTAGTCAACTTGGTATGTTGTGGCTTGTAGCCACCGGCTTCGGTCGGTAGGCGAAGAGGAGGAGGGAAGATCGAGAGACACAGAAATAAAGTTTGCCATGCCAGTATACGGCTGTTCAGTGTCACAATGTCATATGTTGAGTCCGAGAGATTGAGTCCAGAGTGAGTCCGTAACACATCAGCCTCAAGAGAAGAGAAACAAAACAAGAAATTCCTCCGAGGTAGGAAAAACACCCCCGTTGGTCAAAGGGAAATAACCATTCTCACTGCCACCAACTGAGAAGGTTATTTCCCTTTGACCATTAATATGTCCCTCTATAAGTCCTTGTAGAATCTTAATCCACCAATAACTCCCTAACCGTGTGTTTGACTGGTCCCAATTTTTGTAAGGACCGTCTCAGGAACATGTAGAACCTGTTCACCAAGTTTGGTGACGATCGGTCCGTTCATTCTTGAGATCTATATGCGAACACAAACAAACAAACACATGGGGCGAATCCTATACACACCCCTATACCGGGGGTGTAACAAGAGTTTCCGAACCTCTACGCATATAACTAGAGCACCACCCGTACCGCAAACTACTAACTCGATCCATACCATAACGTCTATCACCATACAAATCAAGTTATACTTTGAGGTAGCGACATAATGTGAGTGTCAAACACATTTAACTGGATTTATGATTTATTTTTTGTCTAGTGTTCTTTGTCGCAAGAGACAACTTTTTATATTATTAACCGTGCGTTTTTTTTAAAGTATTTGTTAAGGAGATCACTTATAACACATGCGCACACACGAACGCACGCACGCCCATGCATACGGACGCTCGTGCAATACACACACACACACACACATACACTTGCACACGCCCACATACACAAGCACGCTCGCACGCATGCACGCACGCACGCACGCCCGCCCGCACGCACGCACGCACGCACAAACACACATACATGCACACACAAACACAAACACACACACCCACACACAACCACACACACGGTCACAAACACACAACATAGACACACACAAACATCCAGACCATTCAGACATACATCACTGATGTTAAATCTTGGATGGTCGATAACAAACTTAAGCTGAATGATGATAAGACTGAAGTCTTACTGTGCAAAAAGAAGAACACTACATTTTCCTCTCCCCAACCTGTTTCTGTTCAAATAGGCAATACCGACATTCTTTTCTCACCATCAGCTAGAAACCTTGGATTCACCCTTTCATCTGACATGACCCTTAACAAACATATATCTTTAGTCTGTAGAGCAGCTTATTTTGAGCTTCGTAAGATCAGCACCATTCGCCACACACTCTCCTCTCAAACAACTAACACTCTTGTCTGTGCCTTTGTTCTTTCTAAACTTGACTACTGCAACTCTCTTCTCTCTGGCTGTCCTCTGTACCTCCTGCATAAACTACAAAAAGTCCAAAACTCGGCAGCACGCCTCATTCTCAAAGCACGAAAACGAGATCACGCAACACCACTTCTTCACACACTGCACTGGTTACCTATTCAAGCCCGCATTGACTACAAACTGTCCACCCTCTGCTTTAACTTCTTGTCTGGCTCGTCTCCTGCTTACTTCTCTGAACTCCTCACCGTCTATTCTCCAGCAAGACAACTCCGTGCCTCTTCTGACTGTCGCATCCTTACCATTCCACACACCAAAACCAAAACATACGGACAACGCACTTTTACTTTCTGCGCACCCACACAATGGAATTCTCTCCCCTTTCACATCCGCCACTCTCAGTCACCCCAAGCATTCAAGCGAGCACTTAAAACGCACCTCTTCAAGAAATACAACCCCTGATTTTGTTTTCTCAGTCCATCAGTAGGCTACATGTAGTGTATTTGTTGTTTTAGTGATAATGTATATAAACATCTAGGACTGTTTTCAGCATTGTTGATAACATGTTCTGTTTGATTAAGGGTATTCAGCTGGTATTTCCTTGTTCAAGTTTTTACTACCTATTTTATTCATGTTTTTATTACTTAGTTAGTGGAAGAATCTTTTGTAATATATGTTTGATGGTGTATGCTTTTAATTAAGCGTTGTTGACTATGAATGTAGATGTAAATGCTTGTATAACTGTGTTTTTAATTTTAAATGTGTCAAGCGCAAAGAGCATAATTGTAAAGTTATGATGTTGCGCTATATAAATGCTCATTTATTATTATTATTATTATTAAACACACACCAACACACACACACTCACACACACACACACATACACCCACCCACCCACACACACTCACACACACACATACACACACACACACACACACTCACACATACGCACACACACTTAGACATTATGTACTTTTACATGCAGTGGTAAATTAAAGATGAGTTTGCAGCTGTTAAAACAAGATAGTCACGCACGAATAAGCAGTTCATTTTTGTTTAACCCAATTGACTATGCGGATGCGATTCGGTTGGATGAAAAGTGGAGAAGGCTGGTTTCGAGTTATCCTCCGTTTTGGCGAACATGTCACACAGATTTGTACGCATTTAAAAAAATATGTTATTGATTTATTTATTATTCTCACATTCGTTGTAATATTTCTTTAATAATGACTTAATTATCGGGCTCTATTGACGTTCTGATAATTTGTCGCTCTATTGACGTTCTGATAATTTGTCGCTCTATTGACGTTCTGATAATTTGTCGCTCTATTGACGTTCTGGTAATTTGTCGCTCTATTGACGTTCTGATAACTTGTCGCTCTATTGACGTTCTGATAATTTGTCGCTCTATTGACGTTCTGATAACTTGTCGCTCTATTGACGTTCTGATAATTTGTCGCTCTATTGACGTTCGGATAATTTGTCACTCTATTGACGTTCTAATAATTTGTCACTCTATTGACGTTCTGATAATTTGTCACTCTATTGACGTTCTGATAATTTGTCGCTCTATTGACGTTCTGATAATTTGTCACTCTATTGACGTTCTGATAATTTGTCACTCTATTGACGTTCTGATAATTTGTCGCTCTATTGACGTTTTGATAATTTGTCGCTCTATTGACGTTCTGATAATTTGTCACTCTATTGACGTTCTGATAATTTGTCGCTCTATTGACGTTCTGATAATTTGTCGCTCTATTGACGTTCTGGTAATTTGTCGCTCTATTGACGTTCTGATAATTTGTCGCTCTATTGACGTTCTGGTAATGTGTCACTCTATTGACGTTCTGATAATTTGTCACTCTATTGACGCTCTGATTTATTTTTTTCACATGACGACAGCAAAAGTTGACATCGACCTTTCAAAATCATGGAGACAAGACAGTGTATAGCCGGGAAACCCCACCAGCAGCAGTACGTGAGCTACTGTGACATAAAAGAACTTGTGGTGACCTAATTGTATTTCTGTACTCAGCTGCCATCATGAGTGACACGGTCACAGCTAATTTCTCACATGCAGGCCTCTTGATTTCTTATTCTTATTCGCAGGGCCCTTGACCGATGCAGATAGCAATCTTGTGGCAGGAGCTCTCTCGTTCTGTGTGCTGCTTGAGAGAGAGAGAGAGAGAGAGAGAGAGACAGACAGACAGACAGACAGACAGACAGACAGAGACAGTGACAGAGACAGAGAGAATGAGAGAGAGCATGTTTCTCCTGTTCTTCTTTTGCGTCCTCTGGTTTCTCACTGTCTGTCTGTCTGTCACTCACACGCGCGCGCATGTGTGTGTGTGTGTGTGTCCGCGCGCGTGCTTCTGTGTGTGTGTGTGTGTGTGTATATGTCAGTGTGTGTGTGTGTGTTAGTGTGTGTGCGTGTGTGCACGAGCGTGCGTGCGTGCGTGCGAGTGCGTGTGCGAGTGCGTATGCGCCGGTGTGCGTGTGCGTGTGTGTGTGTGTTCATGTAAGTATATGCGTGCGTAAGTGCTTGCGTAAGTGCTTGCGTAAAACATAAGTTTATTTTAACAAAGGTTACAATCATGACATGTATACAAAGTTCACAGAAACAGCAACAAGCTAGAAGCTTATAGTGGTGTTCCTGCATCTTTCTTTAGATCGCTGATATTAAGTCTCATTTTTGTGTGGATTATTTGTGTTTGTCGACTGCCACTGTAGAAGTAAACGGGAATTTGTGTGTCGTCTTTTGTTAAGTAATGTTTAAATTCCCCGAGGGAGTCGGTTAACTGTATTTGTTCAGGTAGTTGGTTCCAGAGTGCTTGCGTAAACGTACATGCGTGCGTGTGTGTTTAACTTTCCCCTTCCCTCCTACCCCGCTGCATAAGTCAATCTTCATCCTCGTTCTTGCCATCTTTCTCTGGTAGTGTCTCCATCCTTGTATCACCTTCACCCTCTTTCTCTTGGTTTTGTATGAATTTGATAAATGCTCACCCAATTACGGGTAACTTTTTTTTTTTATCTGCGACGCAGGACAGACACTCTTTGCACGTAAAGTTCCATCATATAAATTATTTGTACCTGTTTTCTAGTTTTGATAATAGCTCGGGTTACAGAAAATAAGATCAACTTGTCTGATAATGATTATGATACCTGATGTTGTTGTCGACTGTAGTTCTCTTTTCCACTGATAACTTCTTCCAAGTTGCCGATATGCTAAGTTCGTTAAAAGTATGGTTTGTTTGATAAATATTTTCCATTCATTCAGGAATAGATATACCTTTTATGTCAAGGATACGTAACAAAGACACAAACAAACGAACAGATACTACACAAAACTGAAAACTTAAAATAAAAACGCTGAAACTGAGAGAGACGGAGAGAGTGATGCGTGCGTGCGTGGGCGTGCGTGCGTGCGTGCGTGCGTGCGTGCGTGCGTGCGTGCGTCTGTGCGTGCGTGCCTGCGTGCGACCCCACCCCGAAGCACCTTGCAGTATTCTTATGCTACACTTTCTTCTTTGTCAGTCTCAAAGTTACCGTCAATCTATTTCATTTCATTTTATTGTATAATGTATCGTCCCATTGCTGGCAAATTCGGATCGCTTTTTACCACTGCAAAGCAAGCAGCAACACGAGTTGCGCTACCCCCCATGCTTAAAGCGCCGACCCCCCGTGGGTTAGGGAAGAATTTACCCGATGCTCCCCAGCATGTCGTAAGAGGCGACTAACGGATTCTGTTTCTCTTTTTACCCTTGTTAAGTGTTTCTTGTATAGAATATAGTCCATTTTTGTAAAGATTTTAGTCAAGCAGTATGTAAGAAATGTTAAGTCCTTTGTAATGGAAACTTGCCTTCTCCCAGTAAGGTAATACATTGTACTACGTTGCAAGCCCCTGGAGCAAATTTTTGATTAGTGCTTTTGTGAACAAGAAACAATTGACAAGTGGCTCTATCCCATCTCCCCCCTTTCCCCGTCGCGATATAACCTTCGTGGTTGAAAACGACGTTAAACACCAAATAAATAAAGAAAGAAAGACACAATTTATAAAATGCACAATTGGCACACAAAGCAGCGTTGTCTTCAATCCCCCCGCGGGTTAGGGGGTGTCCCATATTGGGACGAGAAAGAATTTACCCGATGCTCCCCAGCATGTCGTAAGAGGCGACTAACGGATTCTGTTTCTCCTTTTACCCTTGTTAAGTGTTTCTTGTATAGAATATAGTCCATTTTTGTAAAGATTTTAGTCAAGCAGTATGTAAGAAATGTTAAGTCCTTTGTACTGGAAACTTGCATTCTCCCAGTAAGGTAATATATTGTACTACGTTGCAAGCCCCTGGAGCAAATTTTTGATTAGTGCTTTTGTGAACAAGAAACAATTGACAAGTGGCTCTATCCCATCTCCCCGCTTTCCCCGTCGCGATATAACCTTCGTGGTTGAAAACGACGTTAAACACCAAATAAAGAAAGCAGAGACAACAACGAAAGTTAAGCAGAACAGTCGCATTCGCAGAGGTACACAAGCGGCCAAGGATGACTTCCAAGATCGAACAACAACAATTGAACCCCGGGCCCATCAAGCGCGTCCTCTCCCGACTGGACCTCCTGGTGCCCACCCTGCCCCCTATCGTTAAATGACCAATCAAAATTCACTTCGCATTGGGTGCTCTATTCTTCCCGTCATGCCTCTGAGCTACCGGAATGCGGAAATAAAAGTTGGACGCGTTCAGGACGCTGGACTCGATTTGCGTTCGAATCTCGTTTCGGGGGATTTTGTCCTCAAGGGGGAGATGCTTACATTGTGTGTGTCACACGATTTATGTTTGAGGGTTTAGTAAACCGGTTGTTGTGCGTGTGAACTGGATATAATTATAAAGGTGTCGTTGAAGATCTGGGACTGGAGCAGTTCTTGTGTTAACTGTGCTTTGGTTGTTTTATTTGCTCTGCGGCTTTTCCCCCTCAGTTCATGCTGGTTGTCTGTGTCAAGAAACTGTGTTGTGTCCGACCTCCTGTTGTCATTAACAAAAAAGTTTTACGTTTCAGATGAACATACAAATGCCTAAAAAAAAAAAAAAATAAAAAAAAAAAAATCAGGCAAAAAAAATGGGTTGAAGCAACCTGCATTTAAATAAAAAGAAAACACACCAGTAACCAGGTTAGGTACGTTTATATATATATCAATATTTCGGCACGTTACTGCCTTCTTCATTATGTTATACATGTTTGATGTATAGTATACTTATTTTACTTGAGTTTGGTAGTGTCGGTGGTGGTGTTGGCAGAAGAGTTTGCATTCTCTCTCACTCTCCTTCTCTCTCTCTCTCCCTCCCTCTCTCTCTCTCCTTTTTCACTCTTTCTCTCTCTCTTTCTCTCTGTCACTCTCACTCTCTCTCTCTCTCTCTTGCTTGATTGCAAATAATGTATGCTGGTGTAGTACACTTGTGTTGTTGTTGTACCTATTCAAATTGTTGATTTTTGCGCTGGAAATGTTTCTATGTTAGAAAGAGAGAGAGGGAGAGAGAGAGAGAGAGAGAGAGAGAGAGAGAGAGAGAGAGAGAGAGAGAGAGAGAGAGAGAGAGAGAGAGAGAGAGAGAGAGAGAGAGAGAGAGAGAGAGAGAGAGAGAGAGAGAGAGAGAGAGAGAGAGAGAGAGAGAGAGAGAACATAGCAATTCCACACGACTTTTGGCGTTTTATGCACAGTCAATGTTAATACTGTGTAATTAAAAGGAAATAATATTGTATTTATTTAAAAACAGTACCTGTTTAAACTTGCACTGACACCTGGCTAACTGTTGACTCTGCGGATGAATAGTCTAATTGATTATATAAGTGTTTACATTCAACTTGTATGGACATTCGCTATTTTCATGGCTTCGTGTTAACCTTGTTTGTGGTCATTGCAATAATAACAAACACAATTGTGAAGAGGCGTTGTTTTTGAGACCAACGGGTTGGTTTGAAAGGACCCATGCAATTATTTATGGTACAAAATAGAATACACTTGAATTTCATTAGTCAAGGATAAATCGTTCACACACAATTTCTTGCATTTAGTAGTCATTTGAGAAAATGGAGCAAAGGGAGAGAGGGAGAGAGAGAGAGAGAGAGAGAGAGAGAGAGAGAGAGAGAGAGAGAGTGTGTGTCAGTGTGTGTGTGTGTGTGTGTGTGTGTGTGTGAGAGAGAGAGAGAGAGAGAGAGACAGAGACAGAGACAGAAACAGAGAGACAGAGACAGAGAGACAGAGAGACACACAGACGGAGACAGAGACAGGAAGACAAAGTGCACATCAATCGACTTAAGCTAATCCGATCCTATGCTAAACACCTCAACACAGTCACAAATTAGCAGTTTTAGTGCAAGTGAAATCCTGCGCGATTTACACAGACAAGCAGTTACATTAAAACCCCATCAAACACTTTTGTTTCTGTATACACGGTCTGTATAATGTAACAATCTTCCCTTGAACCGACTTTGAACCCCGGCGTAGGGTTTGCAATAAGTCTCGTCGCTCCACTAAAGGGACTTTGTAATAAAACAATGCGCGATAAGTCCGAAAGTTGACGAGGGTCACGCGATAACAATTCGCCAGGACTCAGGTTTCGCTTCGTATCAGCTCGCGACAGCGCGTGCGCCGTGAAATTGACAAGCCCGCGTGAGTGAAATTGACACTTGAACACGTGACTCGAGCCCCGACATGTTTGATGCAACATTGTAGTTTTGTTTTTGGATGTTGTTGACTGCTATGCCTTGCTTCGCTCTGAGGGGATAGAAGAAGACAATTACTTTTGTTTCGATAATCAGTTATCTGTGACAAACAAAAGAGATTAAGGTGAGATTTAGTCAGGTCGAAGACAAAAGAGGTCGAGTTCATGAGTCAATTTCCTAAGAGTAAACACTGGGGGATGTTTTCTCAAGGAATGGGTTAATTTTCACGTACCACTTTGATTATGGGGTCAAAGGCATAAGGCCTAAAAAAAAATAGGTGTGGTTACGGTAACCCGACCTACCCTATTTTTAGGGGCCGACCCTATAACGTTGTATTACATTTGTCAAAAAAAAAGAGAGAAAAAAAGAAAACGCGTGCAGAAAACGCAATGAAAGCGAAAGCGCCCGAGTCACACACTTATTTCCCTGTCAAGTAGGTTTAATTTGTACACATTAGAAAAAAAGTAAAAAAAAAAAAAAGTGATTGCCTACCTTCCTACCCTATTTTTATGGGCTATGTTACCGTAACCACACCTATTTTTGGGGGGGCCTAACAAACCGTCGGACGGTTAAGCACAACATTGCACACTCAGCTACGAATTCCAGAGGCTACATTTGTGTTCACATTATTGTGAGAAGTTGACACTTTGGAGAGGAAAACACATTTGTAGCCTCAACCGGAGGGTACCGTTTTCTTTAAGAGAGGGAATGCCATGAAATACAGTCAGGGGTCAAGTGTGTGTTTCTGCTTGTTTTGCAGTGTATGAACGTCAATGATTTTTGTGTGTGCTTCATGTTTTTGTCTTCTAAAGTGCACGATAGTGACTGTAGGATCAAAACACTCACGCAGGCATGCAATTACATATGCACTTACTTATGTGCTTGTACACCCCCCCTCCCCCCCACACACAAACGCGCGCGCACACGCACGCACGCACGCAAGCAAGCGGCGCACGGCGCACCTACGCGCACACACTAAACAGAGAAATGCAGACACGTAGGCTAGACAGACAGACAGACATGCAATAACAGACAGACAGACAGACAGACAGACAGACAGACAAACAGACAGACAATCTGTCTAATAAAAAAAGGCTTCAAAACGCAACTCTACAGTATTGTTAAAACAGTTTATTCAGAATCATCTTAAATAGATCAACAGCGTATCACAACAGTGAATAAATAACATTGTTAGCAATTTTGTACAATTTCATATATTAAACATAAACGTGTGTATTTGTCGTATGGTACACACACGCACGCACGAACGCACGCACCAACGCTCGCACGCACACACACACACACACACACACACACACACACAACACACACACACACACACACACACACACACACAAACTCACACACACACATACACACACACAGACAGACACACACACACACACACAGACACGTCCAAACGCAGACAAAAGAATGTATATCATTCTCATTCACACAGATATCACCGATAAGAATTCACATAGATACTGTAAAACAGTGATTTAAACAGGGCATTTGCCTGCAATAACAAACAAGTCGCGTAAGGCGAAAATACAACATTTAGTCAAGCTCAGTCGAACCCACAGAATGAAACTGAACGCATTGCATTTTTTTTCCGCAAGACTGTACACTCGTAGCATCGTCTGTCCACCGCTCGTGGCAAAGGCAGTGAAATTAACAATCCAGAAAAGCGCGGTAGCGGTTGCGCTGAGAAGGATAGCACGCTTTTCTATATCTCTATTCTTTTTAACTGTCTGAACGTGTTTTTAATTCAAACATATCATATCTATATGTTTTTGGAATCAGGAACGGACAAGGAATAAGATGAAATTGTTTTTAAATCGATTTCGGAAATTTAATTTTTATCATAATTTTTATATTTTTAATTTTCAGAGCTTGTTTTTAATCCGAATATAACATATTTATATGTTTTTGGAATCAGAAAATGATGAAGAATAAGATAAACGTTATGTTCAATCGTTTTATAAAAAAATTATTTTAATTACAATTTTCAGATTTTTAATGACCAAAGTAATTAATTAATTTTTAAGCCTCCAAGCTGAAATGCAAAACCAAAGTCCGGCCCTCGTCGAAGATTGCTTGGCCAAAATTTCAATCAATTCTATTGAACAATGAGAGTGTGACAGTGCCGCCTCAACTTTGACAAAATGCAGGATATGACGTCATCAAAGACATTTATCAAAACAAAACAAAAAACCTCTGGGGATATCATACCCAGGAACTCTCATAAAAAATGTCATAAAGATCGGTCGAGTGGTTTACTCTGAATCGCTCTGCACACACACACACACACACACACACACACACACACACACACACACACACACACACACACACACACACGCACACACACACATACACCACGACCCTCGTCTCGATTCCCCCTTTATGTTAAAACATTTAGTCAAAACTTGACTAAATGTAAAAATCGCCACAGTTGGAGACAAAGTTGGTGACAAAGACTACAAAAAGTGACAAAGACTTGGTTTTTATAATGTTTTAGTGTCAATTACAAGTATAAACAAGGAAAATTACCCGATGACACACATTTACACAACAACAAGCAACATACATTTTAATTTGATAATGCGGCATGACAAGTAAGCAATTGCCACAAAAAACAATCATTTCTTTCTTTTTACTTTGAAGCCCTCAATCTTATTTTCATGACGGTGCTGGGTGGTATCTTTAAAAAAAAAAAAAAATAAAAAAAAACGGAATGCAAAACGTGCAACATCAAAGTGTTGAAAAAAAATTCAAAAGGAAAAAGTAACAGATCATTCCAATTTCAAATGGTTTTGTACTCTTAACATGCTCATCAACACTAAAAAAACGAAAAAGAAGGTCAGTTACAGTGTTAAGATCTAAAGGAATTTAAACATGAGCGATGAAATAAAATAACAAGTCGCGTAAGGCGAAAATACAATATTTAGTCAAGTAGCTGTCGAACTCACAGAATGAAACTGAACGCAACGCAACGCAGCAAGACCGTATACTCGTAGCATCGTCACTCCACCGCCCGTGGCAAAGGCAGTGCCCGTGGAATTGACAAGAAGAGCGGGGTATTCGTTGCGCTAAGAAGGATAGCACGCTTTTCTGTACCTCTCTTCGTTTTAACTTTCTGAGCGTGTTTTTAATCCAAACATATCATATCTATATATTTTTGGAATCAGGAACCGACAAGGAATAAGATGAAAGTGTTTTTGAATTGATTTCGAAAAAAAATTTTGATAATAATTTTTATATATTTAATTTTCAGAGCTTGTTTTTAATCCGAATATAACATATTTATATGTTTTTGGAATCAGCAAATGATGGAGAATAAGATAAACGTAAATTTGGATCGTTTTATAAATTTTTATTTTTTTTTACAATTTTCAGATTTTTAATGACCAAAATCATTAATTAATTTTTAAGCCACCAAGCTGAAATGCAATACCGAACCCCGGGCTTCGTCGAAGATTACTTGACCAAAATTTCAACCAATTTGGTTGAAAAATGAGGGCGTGACAGTGCCGCCTCAACTTTCACGAAAAGCCGGATATGACGTCATCAAAGACATTTATCAAAAAAATGAAAAAAACGTTCGGGGATTTCATACCCAGGAACTCTCATGTCAAATTTCATAAAGATCGGTCCAGTAGTTTAGTCTGAATCGCTCTACACACACACACACACAGACAGACAGACGCACATACACCACGACCCTCGTTTCGATTCCCCCTCGATGTTAAAATATTTAGTCAAAACTTGACTAAATATAAAAAGCAACACCAAGAAGATATATCTATCTGTACGTAACAGGAATTAATTATGTATTAATGTGTCTCTCACGTGACAATACAAAAAAAGCCTTGTCACAGTTTTTTTTAACAAAACAATGAACAATTTAGTTTTTATCACACTCAGTTTGGCCGAACTTTTTTTCTGGATAGTAATCTGAGAACACAAAAATCGCTGACAGTGTGTCAATTATTCCCCAACGTCGGCACTCTACAAACAAAGAAACAAACAACAAATTAACACTTTCTACCCCACCTATGTTGACCAAGTTTTTTTTAGCCGAGACCAGCTGTGCTGCAGCAGGTCACTCAGAATTGTAGTAGCCGTGTATCAACACGCTGGAATGCAGGCGTTAGATGGACGTCACAGGAAGCGATTGAAGCTAACAGTCTGAGCAGATATAATCGTACCAGGTCAGATAGAGCCATATGTGTGGGTACGGATATTTCCGTATCTGGGAGACAATGAGTTAAAAGAAGAACACAATAAGGACAAAAGAACACATTTCTCCCAGAGATGAATACATAGGCTCCGCGTCACGTGGTCCTACTGTCTCCAGACAAAAGTACAATGTCCGCGAGGGCTGACTGTAAGGAACAATGCACAACAGAAAGACGGCTAACGTCCCCAAATTTAAAACAAAAACAAAAAACAACACACTAGATAAATGTAAAGAACGTTTAAATAAATGACAAAATAAAACATTCATAGTATTTTGACCTGTTGATAATTAAAGTGAACGAGCTCTTTCAAAAAGAGCTCAAGTTGCCAGTTGCCTTACACAAATATATTATGATGCAGAAACAATCTGTCTTGAAGGCGGACGTGTCTCTTGAACTGACTTGAAAGTCTGCCAACAAATGTCTGCTGTCTGTTTTGGATGCACTTCGTACAGACCCGATGAACCGTCAAAATTAGTGGCACACAAACACAGGATATGTCCTGACCTACAGAAATGGAGCTTACGGGAGCACCCCGAAACGGTCTATACTCATGTTAGGAATGCTAAGTCCAAAGGCCAAGTTATCGAGAGGGAGAGTACAACGCTCGTTTTTTTGCAGATATAACGGACGACATGTCCGTATGTGTTAAAGTGTCTCGTTTCGAATACCCATGTTCTCGAAGGTTTTAGTTATCCACATGTCCCTTTTCAGTCTTGAGCAAAATCTGCCGCCACGCTCTTTGAATGAGTACTGCTGCAAAGTTCTTTAACCGCCCCATGCAGACAACAAGCTTGTTCCTGTTGACAACTTTAAGGTTCTTTAACAAAATTGTTCCTTCTTCAAAGAAGAAACGGGTAGTCAAGCATGGGGTACAAATCGGTGTCAGTCGAGCGCTTGGAATAATAAGTCTAGATGCCCAGATACGTTTAACTCCTGGGCTCACAAACAACTTTTTAGTACAAAACACTCAGTGTCCTTCTACTTAGCCCGGTTGTCAAGATGCTGATGCTCAGTAAGTGAGAGAAAACCTATTGGCTGCAAACACTCGTTGAATTAGTCCAGAATATGTTCCGAATCTGAAGGGTCCCATGCAATCAACATGAGTCCTGCATGGAATACGGGGGCATGCACCCCTTGAGATACTGCTCGTAGAAATGTGAAGAATCATAACTGGTGACAGCCGCAGTCTTACGGTCAGTACTGACACAAAGTGCAAAGACAACACGCTGGCTATCACAGAAAACCTTAAATATCGTCGGAATGTCTTTATACCCCCCGTAGCGTTTGTCAGCACAAAATGCACAACTGACGCCCAGCAGCTGAATAAAGAGTCAAATTTGGTTGCAGTCAAGCTCTTTGGGTATGTTCTTATGCAAAGAGCCAAGCACACCGCGCGCTGGTTATTATGGACAGCCCAATGTCTTCTGAAGTTCCGTACCTAAAGCACAAGTACACAATTGACACCAAGTAGCTGAACGAAGATTAAGCTCTGATGCAAAGACCAAAGCAGACCACATGATGAAAAGTCCAATGTCTCCTGAAAGTCGTCCTTTCTTCGGCACAAGCGCAACATTGATGCTAAGCAGCTGAACGAAGAGCCAGCACTGACGCTAAGTAGCTGAACGAAGAGCCAACATTGACGCTCGCTCAGTAGCTGAACGAGGAGTCAAAGTTGGTGGCCGCCACGCTCTTGGGGTAAGTTCTGATACTGGAGTACGTGGAGGTCAGGGTACCGGGCAGGGAGTAGGGCCTCTCGTACAAGAAATCCGTGTCCACGCTGTAACCATTCCGCAAGCCGGTCTTCTTGGACAGGTCGTACTTCAGCCTGGCTACCATGCGCACCTTGGGAACGTACACCACGAAGAGTAGGGCACAGGCCGTTCCGAGCACACCGCCACACGCCGCCACGGAGGAGTAGCGGTCCTCGAGGGAGAGGAACACGGGGATCCATCCCGCCCAGAGCACAAGCACAGCCCACGACCCTGCGAGGAGAAGCCTCGCCTCCCCCATGTTCTTCTTCTCTCTGCGGACCGTCAGGCTGTAGAGAGAGCTAAGGACGACGAGAAAGACGACGAAGCAGAGGTTGAGGGCGAAGTCACGTGGCCGGAAGTGACAGGAGACCTTGATGACGTCGTTGCTGAGATCCACGGTCTCCTCCAGGAAGGGTGAGTTGAAGATCCACCACTGCACGCTAATGGAGATCTGTGGAAAAAAAGGGCAAATATGTTAAAAATGAATTACTTCTCTCGACTTAGTAACAGTCAGGGGTGTCAAGTCTGTACAAAAAACACCTCGTGGATATAGCTTTAGGTCAAAACTATCAGACACTGACGAAAACACTCACACACACACACACACACACACATCTCCCCCCACCCCCCACACACACATACAGCATGCTACACCTAAAAGTACAAACAACAAAACTCACCTGAACGAGCAGAACAAAGAAGACGACCATGCCCTGGTTGACGCCGCACAGCTCCCCTCCCAACCCGATGGTCCGGTAGTCCTGCAAGGCCATCAGCTTGACCAGCACACAGGCGAAGCAGAGGCACAGGGCCATGGCCGGGAAAAGGTAACGCAGGCCACAGACGGAGGGGGAGGGGGTGAAGAGGAAGGGGAGGACGGACAGGTAGAGGAGGGTGATGGCCACGAGGAGGAGGAGACCCAGCCCGATGTAACGACGTGCGAGAGCTCCCTGCCACACCTGGGAGAAATAAGGAGGAATAGAATAAAATAGTAGTATTTTGTATGTGGATATGGCTAATGAGTGGAGTACCTTTTACCACACACAAAGCGTTGTGAATCCGGAAAGGGAGGCTACTCCAACGTAGTCTCGTGTGTAAGCTCTAGCCTTAATTGTTTTATTCACTTTCGTTGTATACAGTCGTTTTTCACAATAAAAAAAACAATGCATTGAGCGATAAGAAGTCAAATGCTTATGGACACGTTCTAACAATAATCCCAGCGAAGCTGGAGGTATCCCGTGAACGCTATACTGTAATCGATTTGAGAAATGTGCACACCGAATAATACATGATAAAGAAGGATTCGTTGTGCCCGGCTACGTGCTACAGTTGGAGATGGAAGTTCACCAAAAATGGGGACCATACTAACAAAAATACGGTGGGTAAAATAGGCGCCCCCATTTTTTCAGCAAACGCCACCCCAGGCCGCATTGGACGGGTAAAAATTCCGTAGTTTCCAAGTCTATGGATAAAGCTCGCGTAAGAAGAATACGTCACGGTCGAAAGTCTTTGACGTCAATTAATGCATCATGACGTCATGCCTCCCCGTAGTCTTTCTCTCTCGTGCAGTGTGTGTGTTTGTGTTCATTTTGTGCACATGTGTTAGTGTTACTGTGTGTGTGTGTGTGTGTGTGTGTGTGTGTGTGTGTGTGTGTGTGTGTGTGTGTGTGTGCGCGCGCACGCGTGCATGAGTCTGTACTTGTATGTGTGTGGTGTGTGTGTATTTGTGTGTGTGTGTATGTGTGTGTGTGTGTGTGTGTGTGTGCGTACGCGTGCATGAGTCTGTACTCGTGTGTGTGTGTGTGGGCATAAGTGTATGTGTGTGCGTGTATGTGTGTTTGTTTGTAAAGGTGTGCATGTCCATATGTGCGTATGGGTGTGTGTAGGCCCATGAAGTTTTTTGTTAGAGAGTGAGTGAGTGCGTGTGAGTGAGTGTGTGTGTGTGTGTGTGTGTGTGTGTGTGTGTGTTTGAGAGAGAGAGAGAGTGGGTGTGAATGTGTGTGTGCATGAGTTTGTGTGTATGTTTGTGTGTGTATGAGTGTGTATATGTGTTTGTTTGTAAAGGTGTGTGTGTCCGACTGTCTATGTGCGTATTTGTTTGTTTGCTCAACGCCCAGCCGACCACGAAGGGCCATATCAGGGCGGTGCTGCTTTGACATATAACGTGCGCCACACACAAAACAGAAGTCGCAGCACAGGCTTCATGTCTCACCCAGTCACATTATTCTGACACCGGACAAACCAGTCCTAGCACTAACCCCATAATGCCAGACGCCAGGCGGAGCAGCCACTAGATTGCCAAATTTTAAAGTCTTAGGTATGACCCGGCCGGGGTTCGAACCCACGACCTCCCGATCACGGGGCGGACGCCTTACCACTAGGCCAACCGTGCCGGTCTATGTGCGTATAAGTGTGTGTTATGTGTGTATGAGATTTGTGTCAGTCAATGTGTGTGTGTGTGTGTGTGCGTATGTACAGTGTGTGGGTGTTTGTTTGTTTGTTTGCTTAACGCCCAGCCGACCACGAAGGGCCATTATCAGGGCGGTGCTGCTTTGACATATAACGTGCGCCACACACAAGACAGAAGTCGCAGCACAGGCTTCATGTCTCACCCAGTCACATTATTCTGACACCGGACCAACCGGAGTGTGTGAATGTGTGTGTGAATGTGTGTGTGTGCATGAGTTTGTGTGTATGTTTGTGTG
>NC_090248.1:65617983-65621574 GCF_037325665.1 Littorina saxatilis | reverse complement strand
CCTGGGTATGATATCCCCGAATGTTTTTTTTTATTTTTTCGATAAATGTCTTTGATGACGTCATATCCGACTTTTTGTAAAAGTTGAGGCGGCTTTGTCACACCCTCATTTTTCAATAAAATTGATTGAAATTTTGGCCAAGCAATCTTCGACAAAAGCCGGACTTCGATATTGCATTTCAGCTTGGTGGCTTAAAAATTAATTAATGACTTTGGTCATTAAAAATCTGAAAATTGTAAAAAAAAAATTGTTTTATAAAACGATCCAAATTTACGTTCATCTTATTCTTCATCATTTTCTGATTCCAAAAACATATAAATATGTTATATTTGGATTAAAAACAAGCTCTGAAAATTAAAAATATAAAAATTATGATCAAAATTAAATTTTCGAAATCAATTTAAAAACACTTTCATCTTGTTCCTTGTCGGTTCTTGATTCCAAAAACATATAGATAAGATATGTTTGGATTAAAAACACGCTCAGAAAGTTAAAACGAAAAGAGGTACAGAAAAGCGTGCTATCCTTCTCGGCGCAACTACTACCCCGCTCTTTTTGTCAATTTCACTGCCTTTGCCACGAGTGGTGGACTGACGATGCTACGAGTATACGGTCTTGCTGAAAAATTGCATTGCGTTCAGTTTCATTCTGTGAGTTCGACAGCTTGACTAAATGTTGTATTTTCGCTTTACGCGACTTGTTTTTAAAATCATATTACCCCAGTCCTGTCCTTAAGAGGCCAACAATCTATGCCTGTAGGACGTTAAAGGTACTGAACTTGTCAAATCCAGGTGCACGGAGCCCCTGGGGCTTTTAGTCATACCTCAGGCAGCTATCCGTTAGAAGAACTACCAAGTTTCATTGACTTGCACCCAAAGAGTCAAGAACTGCGATTTTTTTACAAATTAATTTCGTACTCGGACCCGGCTGGTTGACCTATTTTGGGATCTAAATTTAGATCGGGTAGATCACCACATCATGCACAAAAAGACACGTCACTAGCACACTATGTCAGACGTCATCATGAGTTCGTGTAAAACAAAATGGAGGCCGGAATCACTCAGTTGAATTGAACTCCGACCAAACACCACGTAATAACTAGGTTAATTTATGCACTCGCGTGAACAAAAAACTGTCGAGCTTCACAGATGTCGTCGTTGGGTAGTTTTGGGTTTGTTTTACTACCATAGGAGGATTTTTGAACAGTAAATGCACTCAGCTGCAACAAAAACGCAAAACGAAGGCTGTGAGCTGCACTGTGCCTTTAATATATCTTGTAAGTAAGAGAACTTTGAGAACTTGGGAAGAGTGTGGACGTATTTTGTTGTGTGCTCCATTAACTCAGGAGATGTAGTCAACTTGGTATGTTGTGGCTTGTAGCCACCGGCTTCGGTCGGTAGGCGAAGAGGAGGAGGGAAGATCGAGAGACACAGAAATAAAGTTTGCCATGCCAGTATACGGCTGTTCAGTGTCACAATGTCATATGTTGAGTCCGAGAGATTGAGTCCAGAGTGAGTCCGTAACACATCAGCCTCAAGAGAAGAGAAACAAAACAAGAGTTTCCGAACCTCTACGCATATAACTAGAGCACCACCCGTACTGCAAACTACTAACTCGATCCATACCATAACGTCTATCACCATACAAATCAAGTTATACTTTGAGGTAGCGACATAATGTGAGTGTCAAACACATTTAACTGGATTTATGATTTATTTTTTGTCTAGTGTTCTTTGTCGCAAGAGACAACTTTTTATATTATTAACCGTGCGGTTTTTTTAAAGTATTTTTTAAGGAGATCACTTATAACACATGCGCACACACGAACGCACGCACGCCCATGCATACGGACGCTCGTGCAATACACACACACACACACACACACATACACTTGCACACGCCCACATACACAAGCACGCTCGCACGCATGCATGCACGCACGCACGCACGCACGCACGCCCGCCCGCACGCACGCACGCACAAACACACATACATGCACACACAAACACAAACACACACACACACCCACACACAACCACACACACGGTCACAAACACAACATAGACACACACAAACATCCAGACCATTCAGACATACATCACTGATGTTAAATCTTGGATGGTCGATAACAAACTCAAGCTGAATGATGATAAGACTGAAGTCTTACTGTGCAAAAAGAAGAACACTACATTTCCCTCTCCCCAACCTGTTTCTGTTCAAATAGGCAATACCGACATTCTTTTCTCACCATCAGCTAGAAACCTTGGATTCACCCTTTCATCTGACATGACCCTTAACAAACATATATCTTTAGTCTGTAGAGCAGCTTATTTTGAGCTTCGTAAGATCAGCACCATTCGCCACACACTCTCCTCTCAAACAACTAACACTCTTGTCTGTGCCTTTGTTCTTTCTAAACTTGACTACTGCAACTCTCTTCTCTCTGGCTGTCCTCTGTACCTCCTGCATAAACTACAAAAAGTCCAAAACTCGGCAGCACGCCTCATTCTCAAAGCACGAAAACGAGATCACGCAACACCACTTCTTCACACACTGCACTGGTTACCTATTCAAGCCCGCATTGACTACAAACTGTCCACCCTCTGCTTTAACTTCTTGTCTGGCTCGTCTCCTGCTTACTTCTCTGAACTCCTCGCCGTCTATTCTCCAGCAAGACAACTCCGTGCCTCTTTTGACTGTCGCATCCTTACCATTCCACACACCAAAACCAAAACATACGGACAACGCACGTTTACTTTCTGCGCACCCACACAATGGAATTCTCTCCCCTTTCACATCCGCCACTCTCAGTCACCCCAAGCATTCAAGCGAGCACTTAAAACGCACCTCTTCAAGAAATACAACCCCTGATTTTGTTTTCTCAGTCCATCAGTAGGCTACATGTAGTGTATTTGTTGTTTTAGTGATAATGTATATAAACATCTAGGACTGTTTTCAGCATTGTTGATAACATGTTCTGTTTGATTAAGGGTATTCAGCTGGTATTTCCTTGTTCAAGTTTTTACTACCTATTTTATTCATGTTTTTATTACTTAGTAAGTGGAAGAATCTTTTGTAATATATGTTTGATGGTGTATGCTTTTAATTAAGCGTTGTTGACTATGAATGTAGATGTAAATGCTTGTATAACTGTGTTTTTAATTTTAAATGTGTCAAGCGCAAAGAGCATAATTGTAAAGTTATGATGTTGCGCTATATAAATGCTCATTTATTATTATTATTATTATTAAACACACACCAACACACACACACACTCACACACACACACACATACACCCACCCACCCACACACACACTCACACACACACACACACACACACACACACACACACACACACACACTCACACATACGCACACACACTTAGACATTATGTACTTTTACATGCAGTGGTAAATTAAAGATGAGTTTGCAGCTGTTAAAACAAGATAGTCACGCACGAATAAGCAGTTCATTTTTGTTTAACCCAATTGACTATGCGGATGCGATTCGGTTGGATGAAAAGTGGAGAAGGCTGATTTCGAGTTATCGTCCGTTTTGGCGAACAAGTCACACAGATTTGTACGCATTT
>NC_090248.1:65592983-65615483 GCF_037325665.1 Littorina saxatilis | reverse complement strand
ACTGATAACTTCTTCCAAGTTGCCGATATGCTAAGTTCGTTAAAAGTATGGTTTGTTTGATAAATATTTTCCATTCATTCAGGAATAGATATACCTTTTATGTCACGGATACGTAACAAAGACACAAACAAACGAACTGCAGATACTACACAAAACTGAAAACTTAAAACGCTGAAACTGAGAGAGACGGAGAGAGTGATGCGTGCGTGCGTGCGTGGGTGCGTGCGTGCGTGCGTCTGTGCGTGCGTGCCTGCGTGCGACCCCACCCCGAAGCACCTTGCAGTATTCTTATGCTACACTTTCTTCTTTGTCAGTCTCAAAGTTACCGTCAATCTATTTCATTTCATTTTATTGTATCAAATTCGGATCGCTTTTTACCACTGTAAAGCAAGCAGCAACAAGAGTTGCGCTACCCCCCATGCTTAAAGCGCCGACCCCCCGTGGGTTAGGGAAGAATTTACCCGATCCTCCCCAGCATGTCGTAAGAGGCGACTAACGGATTCTGTTTCTCCTTTTACCCTTGTTAAGTGTTTCTTGTATAGAATATAGTCCATTTTTGTAAAGATTTTAGTCAAGCAGTATGTAAGAAATGTTAAGTCCTTTGTACTGGAAACTTGCATTCTCCCAGTAAGGTAATACATTGTACTACGTTGCAAGCCCCTGGAGCAAATTTTTGATTGGTGCTTTTGTGAACAAGAAACAATTGACAAGTGGCTCTATCCCATCTCCCCCCTTTCCCCGTCGCGATATAACCTTCGTGGTTGAAAACGACGTTAAACACCAAATAAATAAAGAAAGAAAGACACAATTTATAAAATGCACAATAGGCACACAAAGCAGCGTTGTCTTCAATCCCCCCGCGGGTTAGGGGGTGTCCCATATTGGGACGAGAAAGAATTTACCCGATGCTCCCCAGCATGTGGTAAGAGGCGACTAACGGATTCTGTTTCTCCTTTTACCCTTGTTAAGTGTTTCTTGTATAGAATATAGTCCATTTTTGTAAAGATTTTAGTCAAGCAGTATGTAAGAAATGTTAAGTCCTTTGTACTGGAAACTTGCATTCTCCCAGTAAGGTAATATATTGTACTCCGTTGCAAGCCCCTGGAGCAAATGTTTTATTAGTGCTTTTGTGAACAAGAAACAATTGACAAGTGGCTCTATCCCATCTCCCCCCTCCCTCCGTCGCGATATAACCTTCGTGGTTGAAAACGACGTTAAACACCAAATAAAGAAAGCAGAGACAACAACGAAAGTTAAGCAGAACAGTCGCATTCGCAGAGGTACACAAGCGGCCAAGGATGACTTCCAAGATCGAACAACAACAATTGAACCCAGGGCCCATCAAGCGCGTCCTCTCCCCACTGGACCTCCTGGTGCCCCCCCTGCCCCCTATCGTTAAATGACCAATCAAAATTCACGTCGCATTGGGTGCTCTATTCTTCCCGTCATGCCTCTGAGCTACCGGAATGCGGAAATAAAAGTTGGACGCGTTCAGGACGCTGGACTCGATTTGCGTTCGAATCTCGTTTCGGGGGATTTTGTCCTCAAAGGGGAGATGCTTATATTGTGTGTGTCACACGATTTATGTTTGAGGGTTTAGTAAACCGGTTGTTGTGCGTGTGAACTGGATATAAAGGTGTCGTTGAAGAACTGGGACTGGAGCAGTTCTTGTGTTAACTGTGCTTTGGTTTGTTTTATTTGCTCTGCGGCTTTTCCCCCTCAGTTCATGCTGGTTGTCTGTGTCAAGAAACTGTGTTGTGTCCGACCTCCTGTTGTCATTAACAAAAAAGTTTTACGTTTCAGATGAACATACAAATGCCTAAAAAAAAAAAAAATTAAAAAAAAAAAAAATTAAAAATCAGGTAAAAATATGGGTTGAAGTAACCTGCATGCAACTGAGTAAAAAAACAACAACAACAACAAAAACCAACAACATCAACAAACAAACATACACATGTTTGATCATTTAAATAAAAAGAAAACACACCAGTAACCAGGTTAGGTACGTTTATATATATGTATCAATATTTCGGCACGTTACTGCCTTCTTCATTATGTTATACATGTTTGATGTATAGTAGGCTATACTTGTTTTACTTGAGTTTGGTAGTGTCGGTGGTGGTGTTGGCAGAAGAGTTTGCATTCTCTCTCTCTCTCATTCTCTCTCTCTCTCCCTCCCCCTCTCTCTCTCTCTCTCTCCCTCCCTCTCTCTCTCTCCTTTTTCACTCTTTCTCTCTCTCTTTCTCTCTAACTCTCTTTCTCTCTCTCTCTTTCTCTCTGTCACTCTCACTCTCTCTCTCTCTCTTGCTTGATTGCAAATAATGTATGCTGGTGTAGTACACTTGTGTTGTTGTTGTACCTATTCAAATTGTTGATTTTTGCGCTGGAAATGTTTCTATGTTAGAAAGAGAGAGAGGGAGAGAGAGAGAGAGAGAGAGAGAGAGAGAGAGAGAGAGAGAGAGAGAGAGAGAGAGAGAGAGAGAGAGAGAGAGAGAGAGAGAGGAGGGAGGGAGGGAGGGAGGGAGGGAGGGAGAGAGAGAGAGAGAGAGAGAGAGAGAGAGAGAGAGAGAGAGAGAGAGAGAGAGAGAGAGAGAGAGAGAGAGAGAACATAGCAATTCCACACGACTTTTGGCGTTTTATGCACAGTCAATGTTAATACTGTGTAGTTAAAAGGAAATAATATTGTATTTATTTAAAAACAGTACCTGTTTAACTTGCACTGACACCTGGCTAACTGCTGACTCTGCGGATGAATATTCTAATTGATTATTTAAGTGTTTACGTTGAACTTGTATGGACATTCGCTATTTTCATGGCTTTGTGTTAACCTTGTTTGTGGTCATTGCAATAATAACACACAAAAATTGTGAAGAGGCGTTGTTTTTGAGACCAACGGGTTGGTTTGAAAGGACCCATGCAATTATTTATGGTACAAAATAGAATACACTTGAATTTCATTAGTCAAGGATAAATCGTTCACACACAATTTCTTGCATTTAGTAGTCATTTGAGAAAATGGAGCAAAGGGAGAGAGGGGGAGAGAGAGAGAGAGAGAGAGAGAGAGAGAGAGAGAGAGAGAGAGAGAGAGAGAAAGCGAGTGTGTGTGGGTGTGTGTGTGGGTGTGTGTGTGTGAGAGAGAGAGAGAGAGAGACAGAGAGAGAGAGACAGAGACAGAGACAGAGACAGAAACAGAGAGACAGAGACAGAGAGACACAGACACACAGACGGAGACAGAGACGGGAAGACAACGTGCACATCAATCGACTTAAGCTAATCCGATCCTATGCTAAACACCTCAACACAGTCACAAATTAGCAGTTTTAGTGCAAGTGAAATCCTGCGCGATTTACACAGACAAGCAGTTACATTAAAACCCCATCAAACACTTTTGTTTCTGTATACACGGTCTGTATAATGTAACAATCTTCCCTTGAACCGACTTTGAACCCCGGCGTAGGGTTTGCAATAAGTCTCGTCGCTCCACTAAAGGGACTTTGTAATAAAACAATGCGCGATAAGTCCGAAAGTTGACGAGGGTCACGCGATAACAATTCGCCAGGACTCAGGTTTCGCTTCGTATCAGCTCGCGACAGCGCGTGCGCCGTGAAATTGACAAGCCCGCGTGAGTGAAATTGACACTTGAACACGTGACTCGAGCCCCGACATGTTTGATGCAACATTGTAGTTTTGTTTTTGGATGTTGTTGACTGCTATGCCTTGCTTCGCTCTGAGGGGATAGAAGAAGACAATTACTTTTGTTTCGATAATCAGTTATCTGTGACAAACAAAAGAGATTAAGGTGAGATTTAGTCAGGTCGAAGACAAAAGAGGTCGAGTTCATGAGTCAATTTCCTAAGAGTAAACACTGGGGGATGTTTTCTCAAGGAATGGGTTAATTTTCACGTACCACTTTGATTATGGGGTCAAAGGCATAACAAATTATTAACATAACAAACCGTCGGACGGTTAAGCACAACATTGCACACTCAGCTACGAATTCCAGAGGCTACATTTTTGTTCACATTATTGTGAGAAGTTGACACTTTGGAGAGGAAAACACATTTGTAGCCTCAACCGGAGGGTACCGTTTTCTTTAAGAGAGGGAATGCCATGAAATACAGTCAGGGGTCAAGTGTGTGTTTCTGCTTGTTTTGCAGTGTGTATGAACGTCAATGATTTTTGTGTGTGCTTCATGTTTTTGTCTTGTAAAGTGCACGATAGTGACTGTAGGCTCAAAACACTCACGCAGGCATGCAATTACATATGCACTTACTTATGTGCTTGTACACCCCCCCTCCCCCCCCCCCATACACAAACTGACGCGCGCACACACGCACGCACGCACGCAAGCGCACGGCGCACCTACGCGCACACACTAAACAGAGAAATGCTGACACGTAGGCTAGACAGACAGACAGAAATAACAGACAGACAGACAGACAGACAGACAGACAGACAGACAGACAGACAGACAATCTGTCTAATAAAAAAAGGCTTCAAAACGCAACTCTACAGTATTGTTAAAACAGTTTATTCAGAATCATCTTAAATAGATCAACAGCGTATCACAACAGTGAATAAATAACATTGTTAGCAACTTTGTACAATTTCATATAAACATAAACGTGTGTATTTGTCGTATGGTACACACACGCACGCACGAACGCACGCACCAACGCTCGCACGCACACACACACACACACACACACACACACACACACACACACACACACACACACACACACACACACACACACACACACAGACAGACAGACACATACACACACACAGACAGACACACACACACACACACACACAGACAGACACGTCCAAACGCAGACGAAAAAATGTATATCATTCTCATTCACACAGATATCACCGATAAGAATTCACATAGATACTGTAAAACAGTGATTTAAACAGGGCATTTGCCTGCAATAACAAACAAGTCGCGTAAGGCGAAAATACAACATTTAGTCAAGCTCAGTCGAACTCACAGAATGAAACTGAACGCATTGCATTTTTTTTCCGCAAGACTGTACACTCGTAGCATCGTCTGTCCACCGCTCATGGCAAAGGCAGTGAAAGTGACAATCCAGAAAAGCGCGGTAGCGGTTGCGCTGAGAAGGATAGCACGCTTTTCTATATCTCTATTCTTTTTAACTGTCTGAACGTGTTTTTAATTCAAACATATCATATCTATATGTTTTTGGAATCAGGAACGGACAAGGAATAAGATGAAATTGTTTTTAAATCGATTTCGGAAATTTAATTTTTATCATAATTTTTATATTTTTAATTTTCAGAGCTTGTTTTTAATCCGAATATAACATATTTATATGTTTTTGGAATCAGAAAATGATGAAAAATAAGATAAACGTTATGTTGGATCGTTTTATAAAAAAATTATTTTAATTACAATTTTCAGAATTTTAATGACCAAAGTCATTAATTAATTTTTAAGCCTCCAAGCTGAAATGCAAAACCAAAGTCCGGCCCTCGTCGAAGATTGCTTGGCCAAAATTTCAATCAATTCTATTGAACAATGAGAGTGTGACAGTGCCGCCTCAACTTTTTACAAAAAGCCGGATATGACGTCATCAAAGACATTTATAAAAAAAAAATGAAAACATTTTCTGGGGATATCATACCCAGGAACTCTCATAAAAAATTTCATAAAGATCGGTCGAGTGGTTTACTCTGAATCGCTCTACACACACACACACACACACACACACACACACACACACACACACACACACACACACGCACGCACGCACACACACACACACACACACACACACACACACACACACACACACACCACGACCCTCGTCTCGATTCCCCCTTTATGTTAAAACATTTGGTCAAAACTTGACTAAATGTAAAAATCGCCACAGTTGAAGACGAAGTTGGTGACAAAGACTACACAAAGTGACGAAGACTTCGTTTTTATAATGTTTTAGTGTCAATTACAAGTATAAACAAGGAAAATTACCCGATGACACACATTTACACAAGAACAAGCAACATACATTTTCATTTGATAATGCGGCATGACAAGTAAGCAATTGCCACAAAAACAATCATTTCTTTCTTTTTACTTTGAAGCCCTAAATCTTATTTTCATGACGGTGCTCGGTGATATCTTTAAAAAAAAAAATAAAAAAAAAAAACGGAATGCGAAACGTGCAACATCAATGTGTTGAAAAAAAATTCAAAAGGAAAAAGTAACAGATCATTCCAATTTCAAATGGTTTTGTACTCTTAACACGCTCATCAACACTAAAAAAACGAAAAAGAAGGTCAGTTACAGTGTTAAGATCTAAAGGAATTTAAACATGAGCGATGAAATAAAATAAAAAGCAACACCAAGAAGATATATCTATTTGTACGTAACAGGAATTAATTATTCATTAATGTGTCTCTCACGTGACAATACAAAAAAAGCCTTGTCACAGTTTTTTTTTTAAACAAAACAATGAACAATTTAGTTTTTATCACACTTTGGCCGAACTTTTTTTCTGGATAATAATCTGAGAACACAAAAATCGCTGACAGTGTGTCAATTATTCCCCAACGTCGGCACTCTACAAACAAAGAAACAAACAACAAATTAACACTTTCTACCCCACCTATGTTGACCATGTTTTTTTTAGCCGAGACCAGCTGTGCTGCAGCAGGTCACTCAGAATTGTGGTAGCTGTGTAGTAGCTGTGTATCAACACGCTGGAATGCAGGCGTTAGATGGACGTCACATGAAGCGACTGAAGCTAACAGTCTGAGCAGATATAATCGTACCTGGTCAGATAGAGCCATATGTGTGGGTACGGATATTTCCGTATCTGGGAGACAATGAGTTAAAAGAAGAACACAGTAAGGACAAAAGGACACATTTCTCCCAGAGATGAATACATAGGCTCCGCGTCACGTGGTCCTACTGTCTCCAGACAAAAGTACAATGTCCGCTAGGGCTGACTGTAAGGAACAATGCAAAACAGAAAGACGGCTAACGTCCCAAAATTTAAAAAAAACAAAAACAAAAAAACCCACACTAGATAAATGTAAAGAACGTTTAAATAAATGACAAAATAAAACATTAATAGTATTTTGACCTGTTGATAATTAAAGTGAACGAGCTCTTTCAGTGTAAAGAGGTCAAGTTGCCAGTTGCCTTACAAAAATATATTATGATGCAGAAACAATCTGTCTTGAAGGCGGACGTGTCTCTTGAACTGACTTGAAAGTCTGCCAACAAATGTCTGCTGTCTGTTTTGGATGCACTTCGTACAGACCCGATGAACCGTCAAAATTAGTGGCACACAAACACAGGATATGTCCTGACCTACAGAAATGGAGCTTACGGGAGCACCCCAAAACGGTCTATACTCATGTTAGGAATGCTAAGTCCAAAGGCCAAGTTATCGAGAGGGAGAGTACAACGCTCGTTTTTTTGCAGATGTAACGGACGACATGTCCGTATGTGTTAAAGTGTCTCGTTTCGAATACCCATGTTCTCGAAGGTTTTAGTTATCCACATGTCCCTTTTCAGTCTTGAGCAAAATCTGCAGCCACGCTCTTTGAATGAGTACTGCTGCAAAGTTCTTTAACCGCCCCATGCAGACAACAAGCTTGTTCCTGTTGACAACTTTAAGGTTCTTTAACAAAATTGTTCCTTCTTCAAAGAAGAAACGGGTAGTCAAGCATGGGGTAGAAATCGGTGTCAGTCGAGCGCTTGGAATAATAAGTCAAGATGCCCAGATACGTTTAACTCCTGGGCTCACAAACAACTTTTTAGTACAAAACACTCAGTGTCCTTCTACTTAGCCCGGTTGTCAAGATGCTGATGCTCAGTAAGTGAGAGAAAACCTATTGGCTGCAAACACTCGTTGAATTAGTCCAGAATATGTTCCGAATCTGAAGGGTCCCATGCAATCAACATGAATGAGTCCTGCATGGAATACGCGGGCGTGTACCCCTTGAGATACTGCTCGTAGAAATGTAAAGAATCATAACTGGTGACAGCCGCAGTCTTACGGTCAGTACTGACACAAAGTGCAAATACAACACGTTGGCTATCACAGAAAACCTTAAATATCTTCGGAATGTCTTTATACCCCCCGTAGCGTTTGTCAGCACAAAATGCACAGCTGACGCTCAGCAGCTGAATAAAGAGTCAAATTTGGTTGCAGTCAAGCTCTTTGGGTATGTTCTAATGCAAAGAGCCAAGCACACCGCGCGCTGGTTATTATGGACAGCCCAATGTCTTCTGAAGTTCCGTACCTAAAGCACACCGCGCGCTGGTTATTATGGACAGCCCAATGTCTTCTGAAGTTCCGTACCTAAAGCACAAGTACACAATTGAAACCCAATAGCTGAACGAAGATTAAGCTCAGATGCAAAGACCAAAGCAGACCACATGATGAAAAGTCCAATGTCTCCTGAAAGTCGTCCTTTCTTCGGCACAAGCGCAACACTGATGCTAAGCAGCTGAACGAAGAGCCAGCACTGACGCTAAGTAGCTGAACGAAGAGCCAACATTGACGCTCGCTCAGTAGCTGAACGAGGAGTCAAAGTTGGTGGCCGCCACGCTCTTGGGGTAAGTTCTGATACTGGAGTACGTGGAGGTCAGGGTACCGGGCAGGGAGTAGGGCCTCTCGTACAAGAAATCCGTGTCCACGCTGTAACCATTCCGCAAGCCGGTCTTCTTGGACAGGTCGTACTTCAGCCTGGCTACCATGCGCACCTTGGGAACGTACACCACGAAGAGTAGGGCACAGGCCGTTCCGAGCACACCGCCACACGCCGCCACGGAGGAGTAGCGGTCCTCGAGGGAGAGGAAGACGGGGATCCATCCCGCCCAGAGCACAAGCACAGCCCACGACCCTGCGAGGAGAAGCCTCGCCTCCCCCATGTTCTTCTTCTCTCTGCGGACCGTCAGGCTGTAGAGAGAGCTAAGGACGACGAGAAAGACGACGAAGCAGAGGTTGAGGGCGAAGTCACGTGGCCGGAAGTGACAGGAGACCTTGATGACGTCGTTGCTGAGATCCACGGTCTCCTCCAGGAAGGGCGAGTTGAAGATCCACCACTGCACGCTAATGGAGATCTGTGGAAAAAAGGGCAAATATGTTACAAATGAATTACTTCTCTCGACTTAGTAACAGTCAAGGGTGTCAAGTCTGTACAAAAAACACCTCGTGGATATAGCTTTAGGTCAAAACTATCAGACACTGACGAAAACACTCACACACACACACAAACACACAAACACACACACACACACACACACACACACATCTCCCCCCACCCCCCACACACACATACAGCATGCTACACCTAAAAGTACAAACAACAAGAAATTCCTCCGAGGTAGGAAAAACACCCCCGTCCTTACCATTCTCACTGCCACCAACTGAGAAGGTTATTTCCCTTTGACCATTAATATGTCCCTCTATAAGTCCTTGTAGAATCTTAATCCACCAATAACTCCCTAACCGTGTGTTTGACTGGTCCCAATTTGTGTAAGGACCGTCTCAGGAATGTATAGAACCTGTTCACCAAGTTTGGTGACGATCGGTCCGTTCATTCTTGAGATCTATATATGCGAACACAAACACACAAACACACAAACAAACAAACAAACACATCGACCGAATCCTATACACACCCCTATACCGGGGGTGTAACAAAACTCACCTGAACGAGAAGAACAAAGAAGACGACCATGGCCTGGTTGACGCCGCACAGCTCCCCTCCCAACCCGATGGTCCGGTAGTCCTGCAAGGCCATAAGCTTGACCAGCACACAGGCGAAGCAGAGGCACAGGGCCATGGCCGGGAAAAGGTAACGCAGGCCACAGACGGAGGGGGAGGGGGTGAAGAGGAAGGGGAGGACGGACAGGTAGAGGAGAGTGATGGCCGCGAGGAGGAGGAGACCCAGCCCGATGTAACGACGTGCGAGAGCTCCCTGCCACACCTGGGAGAAATAAGGAGGAATAGAATAAAATAGTAGTATTGTGTATGTGGATATGGCTAATGAGGGGATTGCCTTTTACCACACACAAAGCGTTGTCAATCCGAAAAGGGAGGCTACTCCAACGTAGTCTCGTGTGTAAGCTCTAGCCTTAATTGTTACACCCCCGGTATAGGGGTGTGTATAGGTTTCGCTCGATGTGTTTGTTTGTGTGTTTGTGTGTTTGTGTTCGCATATAGATCTCAAGAATGAACGGACCGATCGTCACCAAACTTGGTGAACAGGTTCTATACATTCCTGAGACGGTCCTTACAAAAATTGGGACCAGTCAAACACACGGTTAGGGAGTTATTGGTGGATTAAAATTATACAAGGACTTATAGAGGGACATCTTAATGGTCAAAGGGAAATAACCATTCTCACTCAGTCACTGCCACCAACTGAGAAGGTTATTTCCCTTTGACGGGGGTGTTTTTCCTACCTCGGAGGAATTTCTTGTTTTATTCCCTTTTGTTGTATACAATCGTTTTTCACACTAAAAAAAAACAATGCATAGAGCGATAAGAAGTCAAATGCTTATGGACACGTTCTAACAATAATAAGCAATACACAGTTACGATTACAACATGGCGAACAAGTGATAGCATCATCGCTTAACTTTCATTATATGTCATTATTATTTTGTACATAAGTAAGAATGTAAAAGAGAGAGAGAGAGAGAGAGAGAGAGAGAGAGAGAGAGAGAGAGAGAGAGAGAGAGAGAGAGAGAGAGTTGGTGGGGAAACAAACAAAAACATACATAGCTATGCACACATGAAAAAAGAAGAATAGTTGAGTATTGGATCAATTTTGATCTCTTGCAGAATTGTTCATTCAGAAAGGGTGATATGCTGTGCTTTGCTATGCAATTTGCTATTTGTTGCAGATGATAACAAAAGCTGGTATTTTTATAGAGTAAACTCACAAGCATATTTGGGACTTGATACACAGCGAGACAGAAACGCCAACAAAAACACCTGAATAATTCTTCACGGCAATTGAAGTGAGAAAATGCAATGACAGAGCACAGTAGTTATCTCGATGATGAACTCAAGAGAAACAGAAGCCAAAAACCAACCAGACAAACAGGAAGTATCACAGACACCCCCTCCCCCCCTCCCCCCCCCCCCATCCAGACATCCGTTAAGTGTAAAACATGTAATATAAAATCGACTTGTTCGAAAAATCTAAAAATCCATCCCTTGCTTCCTAAAACTTGTCCACACACGCGAACACATACCTTGAACATGACATAAATTATGAAGATCATCGTCGTGACAGCTCCACCAATGGCCACAGCCAGCACAATCCACGCCCACATCTCCCTGATAAACACGCCCCTTTCCTCGCGCCACAACCACTCAGCAAGCGCTGGGGGAGGAGTCGTGGAGGGGGCGGGGCTTCGTGTCATGTTCGTCACGACGTTAATACACGTGCAAGTGGCGCAGCGCGGAAAGGGGCGTGGCTGAGGGAGGAGGTCACCTCTAGACGAGAAGAACTGTACGAGGGAGGTGTTGACTGACAGCCCTGTGGAGCGGTAGGTTCCAGCCTAAAACAAGAAGATACAAGGATTTAGCTGATTTTGTTGGCATTTATTTAGTAAATGAAGCCATGAATCTCAAAATCTTCGTGTGTGTGTGTGTGTGTGTGTGTGTGTGTGTGTGTGTGTGGTGTGTGTGTGTGGTGTGCGGGTGTGTGTGTGTGTGTGTGTGTGTGTGTGGTGTGTGTGTGTGTGTGAGTGAGTGTGTGTGTGTGTGTGTGTGTGTGTTTGGGTGCTTGTGCGTGTTTGTGTGTGTTATTTACAATGAAGAAGAATATACGGTCAATTGAACGACTCTTAAACTCACAATGAATAATACAATTAAAATGATGTAATGTGACACACATGCACGTACAGACCATGACAGTGGCTTAGATGATCACTGAGTAAAAGTGACATAACCAAACGCGTGCTCAACGTATCGTGATATGACAATAAGTGCTTGCGCATCAGTGTGCCTGTGCCTATTTTGCTTTGCCTTGTGTGAAACCACAGTTCTGTTATCAGTGTACCCGGATGTACGCCTGCTGCTGTGACTTATTCGTTCCACTACTGTGTAAGTGCAAATTATGTCCAGTATTCGATGATCGGACACACCTTCAAATCGAATGTTTATCAAAGTGTGCTACTGAAGAACATTGGTAATACTCGCCACATGTATTTGGCTCGTTCATGGCTGACTTGTGCCCTTTTCTGTGACTGCGATGACACTGCCTAAGAGTCATTTGTCGATGACAGCACCGAGTGTGGTATTGGAACCAAATGCTATCACAATCTGCGAAAGGTTAATGCCTCGGGTGATTGTATTGTATGATGATGCGGTGCACAAACGTAGGCAAGTGTGAGTTCGAGTGCGTGTGTATGTGTTTGTGTATGTGTGGGGGTGTGCGTGCGCATGTTTACGCGGGCGTGTGTGTGTGTGTGTGTGTGTGTGTGTGTGTGTGTGTGTGTGTGTGTGTGTGTGTGTGTGTGTGTGCCGGTGTGTGTGTGTCTGTGTGTCTGTTGTTAGGTATTAGCATGACGTTCTGGTTTAGCTAATTACACACAGTGCCTCTAAGTCTAACAGACCTCATTATTTTTACGGTCAGAAATGCACTAACTGTTTTATTTCGAATGTTATGAATGCCACTACTCTCTCTCTCTCTACTTGCAAGCTTGCCCTGTGAACTGTAAAATATTAACCCTCTATGCATTTCCATTGTAAATTGTTGATATTTAACACCGTTGCTATTCATGAAGATAGCTTCTGCATTTGTATGCTACTGTCTATGTATATTATAACATATCTACATTACTGCGGTTACTCACACCCGTACCCTCCTTTCACTCGTTGAATATAAACGATGCAGGAATTCACAGCACATTTAAATATCGCTGCATCGCAATACAAGAATAAGTGTAATATTTGCGTTTATTTACACAATCGTATGATTCACACTTTAATGAGAGTTGTGCGATCCCGGTCCATTGTTGTTGGTTGTTATGATTATCTTCTGGTGCCCTCTTTCTTGTCAACATCCAACATACTCGTTAACTTTTATTGTTGATACACCGTATGATATGTATTAATTACAAATGCACAAAAACATTCGGCAGATACTCTTGATTTTAAGTACTTTATTTGATGAGCCACCATTTCGATTCCTAATGGAAACCAGCTCCTCCGAATTAACTCTGTACATAGATTTTGACTTTTTGTTTGTTTCAAACCTCCCCTTAGAAACCACGACTGTTGTCGTTCTATTTTTCTTTCACCGAAGCGCGAGATGCATACAGAATACATGTACATGCCAACACACCCTTCTCTCGGCAATCCTACTGTTCTCCGTCCTGCTAGGAAATGTCACTTAATTTAAGTTTTTACAGAGCCAGAGTCGGGTGCTTTGATGGGAGAGCAGTTGCTCGATGTCGCAAATTGTCATTTTTGTGTGAAAATACTGTATTACCATTTTTAATTTTGTTGCTTTGTAAAGGTTCTAATCGTGTTACACTATTGTTGTGTTCTTTCTTATTTTGTGCCAGCCTTCTGTCGGCTGATAGATCATTGCTTTACAAACGTGGAACTGAACGTCTTGTTAACAAGGATATTTATGATAAAGAAATTAAAAACAAGTATGCAGTTAAATTGTCTGCCCGGACATCACTTTATTTAGCCGGGGATATTGAGAAAAATCCAGGCCCAGATGGAAATAAAGTAACTGTGGTACACATTAACGTTCGAAGCTTAAGGAACAAAATTGACTTGTTACAGTCTGAAGTACAGCAGCATGATATTTTAACTCTTTCCAAAACATGTTGTCACCTGAAGATGATAATTCATCTTTAATTATACCTAATTTTAATCCTCCTGTACGCCTCGACCGCCCAGGTGATCCTCATGGGGGAGTAGCCATTTATGTTAAGAATCATTTATATTGTAAACCCCGACCTGATCTCCAAGTCGATGGTCTTGAAGCAGTCTGGATTTAGACAAAGTTGAGCCATGAAAGCATTTTGATTGGCTCATTTTATCGCCCACCTATAGTGCTAATATTCATTATTGGGATTTAATTGATGAAAGCTTAAGGCGAGTGAATAACCAATTATTGAGATTTGTGATTTTAGGCGATTTCAACGTCGACTTCCTGAACTCTCCATCGCGGAACTTTTTGAATATTTTACAGGCGCACCAGCTCTGTCAACTTGTGAATACGCCAACGCGTGTAACAGCCACCACTAGGTACATGTATTGACCTTATCATCACCCAGACCCCTCAGTTAGTTAAACAAGTGAATGTGTTGCCACCTATTTGTAGCGATCATCATAGTGTACCACACATTGTAAATAAAAATAATTCCTATAATAGAACACTCTTTAATTATAGTAAACTTAATGTTGATGGTTTTTGTGAAGCACTCTCTCAGGTTAACTGGCAAGACATTCTCATGAAGGAGGTGTTTGACGAAAGTGTTCATATTTTTTCTGCACTATTCATGGACATATTATGGACATACCCAAACAGTGCATGCCAACCCCCCGCGGGTTAGGGGGAGTCCCATATTGGTTGGGACGAGAAAGAATTTACCCGATGCTAACCAGCATGTCGTAAGAGGCGACTAACAGGTTCTGTTTCTCCTTTTACCCTTGTTAAGTGTTGCTTGTATAGAATATAGTCAATGTTTGTAAAGATTTTAGTCAAGCAGTATGTAAGAAATGTTACTTTGTACTGGAAACTTGCATTCTCCCAGTAAGGTCATATATTGTACTACGTTGCAAGCCCCTGGAGCAATTTTTTTATTAGTGCTTTTGTGAACAAGAAACAATTAACAAGTGGCTCTATCCCATCTCCCCCCTTTCCCCTATCCCATTTCCCCCCTTCCCCCGTCGCGATATAACCTTGAATGGTTGAAAACGACGTTAAACACCAAATAAATAAATAAAGAAAGTGCATGCCAGTAAAAGAAGTAACGATACGTCCTAACGACGCACCTTGGATTACACCTGAAATTTTAATGTCAATAGACCAACGTGATCAGATTCATTTGAAAGCCAAAAACAAGTAAACAGCCGGAAGATTGGTTGAGTTTTCGCCAGGCACGTAACCTTGTTACAGCAAAGAAAAGAGAACGGATTTTAGAATATTATTCTGAATTAGACGCAAAAGTTTCCGATTCAACGCAGACCTTTTGCCACCACTAGTTTCATCCTTAAATCCTTATCACAGAAGACGACCACTTGAAAGATTTGTACCAGCTCACATGACAGAAATCTTCCGAACATCCTTCGTTCCTTCGACTACAATTTTATGGAATGATCTGCCTGATGTGGTTAAAACCACAAACTCAATTAGCGAGTTTAAGCATTATTTACAAAATCCTCATCATTATGTGCCAGTTTATTATTATTTTGGAAAAAGACAGGTAGAAAATTAATACAACACAGCAGAATGCGTTTAATTAAACATGAGTAACCTTAATTCCGATTTATGCAAACGCCATTTAAAAGATAACCCAATGTGCGAGCGGTAACCGGAACGAAACAGCTGATCATTACTTGTTATACTGCACGTTGTTTGAACATGCTCGTATGTCCACAATTAACTCACTGCCTGCCAATTTTAGACACGTGGAAACATTATTAAGAGGCAGCGAGCAACATTTATTTCGCATAAATACATTGATTTTCGAGTCGGTCCAATCCTTTATTGCTGAATCTGGTCGACTAACTTGAAGGATTAGCCCACGTACTGGTATTGTGTATGTTTGTGTGCAGGAGAACGTAAACCCGCCTCTCAGTGTTGTTGCATCAATTACATATTTAACATAAGTAATAATTATCATTGAGTTTTTGTTTTTGTTTTGCTGTTCTCTTTTGTGTGTGTGTGTGTGTGTGTGTGTGTGTGTGTGTGTGTGTGTGTGTGTGTGTGTGTGTGTGTGTGTGTGTGTGTGTGTGATTGTTTTCTTCCATAACGAACTATGCTGCCCTCTCCATGAAAATGTACATTTATCTGAACTTACTTATTGCATGTCTCAGCATCGATGTTCTCGTCCCACGCGCTTCATTCATAGTCTCACCTTATTTTTTTCTTTATTTTTTTCTTTTCTTTTTTTCTTTTATATAAAAAAAATCTCTGTAAATCCTCCTGTTTTGAATAAGTTCCCCATACCCCCTCCTACATTTTGTTCTTCTGGTTAATAATTGTGTTGTCCACCATCATGAAAACTTGTGTAACTTAGCATTGTTATGGTCACGTCAAATAAGCATCTGCTTGAGTTCGTGTCCTAGCTGCATTTTTGTCAATTGTTTCATGTCATGTATTTTGAATAAAATTGTGTTTAAACCAAAGTCTTCACAAAAAATCATTGTGGACATTAAAAACACAAAAAAATACACAAGGCAAGCGAGTGACTCTTTCAAAGAATCAAAAACTTAGTTATTCCGAGTTCACTTCTGAACAGGATGGGCTTGGAGCCTCGAAGCTTGACTCTTAACAAAAGTCATAAGGACAAGTGCATTTTCAGTAACCTATACACATATGGATGTATTTTCTACTCGGACCTATACATTATATATATATATACACACGCAAAAAAAGAAAGGAGGCAACAAAGAAAATAAGAAAGAACGACAGAAAGGACAAGAGAAGAGCAGAGACAAGACAAGACAAGACAAGACAAGATAAGACAAGACACAGAACAGAACAGAACAGAACAGAAGAAGAATCAGCGTAGCATAAAATCAAAATCACTGACCATGACAAGTTGTCCAGGCTGGTAACTCATGATGGACAGCGTAACCTCCATGTCCCCGTCCCGCTCAAAACTGACCAGTCCCTCCTCGTACATGAAGCTAGCGTCGGCAAGATTCAGCTTCCCACCGACGATGTCCTTCGACAACTCTCGGCAGATTCCGTTCGTTTCCGTACACCGGTTCTTGTACCGCGTGTCCAAAGCGTGCAGAACGGAGTCGACGCTTCGGATGACCCTGGAGGCTGGCGCAGAAGGATACATAGGGCCGGTGAGTAAAGGATTCTCCTGACACAGCTCTTCAAGGGGTACTGCAGAGAGGGGGGAGTCTGCGTAAGAGGAGGTCTGGCATCCAGCGCGGACCTGCAGGTACTGCCGCCACCAGGGAGGAAGGGGGGTCTCGGTGAAGGTGGAGAACTGCTCGAGGAAGACCTGGAAGTCGTCGTTGACCTTGCCCTGCACGTCGACCAGCAGCGCGCCCCACGGGATGTTGATGCCCACAGTGGACAGCCAGTCGTCGCCGATCATGGACACCACCCAGGGCCGCGTCAGCCCGCTCACCTCGCGATCCCGGAAGAGCGTCACGGCGTCTGCGCGAGACAGGAAGAGGATGACGGGAACGAAAGCGGAGGCGGGGTCTGAGAGGATCTCGGCGACTCTACGCACGTTGCGGCCTCCAGGGATCATCTGCTGGTAGGTGGAGACGCACACCCCGCGGTAGCCCGCCTCGTCCACGAAGTACTCCGCCATGTCCATATACTTCTCGGCCTCTGACGTCAGGATGTGGGCGTGGCTCCACTGGAACTCGGAGAACAGGTCGAGCATGGCGTCTACCGCCAGGCGCTGCGGGGACTCCAATGACGTCACGCCGTCGTTCATGCCGTGCAGCGAGCTGACGGAGGCCATCTTGTCCAGGCCTCGCACCGTGTCGCGCAGCACGGAGGCCGTGTTGAAGTCGTCCTGCAGCACGTAGCCCACCACCTGCACCGGCTGGATCTGGGAACCGTTCTCCCCGCCCAGGCTCAACTCCCCGCCCATCTCACACGACTCGAACTGTCCCAGCATGTGCAAGCTCGTAGCCAGGTTGGAACAAGAGTCCAGCAGAATCCCTCCCACCTCCACTCCAGGCAAGAGATTGGCGTATCGCTTCTTAGCTGTCTCCACAGCGAAGAGGAACGCCTGCTCCGCTCGCCTCTCCTCCTCAGAGTTGACCAACTCCCCGCAGGTGAACGATTCTTTGCCAGGCTTGTGCACAGGGAACATCCCGGCGATGAGGATGTCCCCAGGAATGCTGATGACTGGCTTGAAAGGATGGTGCCCTGAGACGACTGTCTCGCTTCTGGAAGCTTCAGTGTTTCTTGAAGCTGGTGAGAATTTCATGGCTGTATTGGTGTGGGGTGTGGAAGAGGTGGTTGGTGATGTTGACGAAGAGCAGGTATAGCACTGAGGACACCAGCCGGGGCATTCTGAGGTGACGATCGTGTTCTGGATGATGAAGGCCTCGTCCATCTGAACCTGGGAGCGGTAGTCAACTCGCCCGATCTGAAGGAAAAAAGGACAATCGTGATGTAGGTTTTATAAATAAATTCTACAAACACCGTGACAACCAAAAAAACCTGTGTAGGATTCATAATTTAAGCATCACAAGAAAGGAAAACACTAAAACAGGTTGTATGAGTAGAAATGTCCACGGGAAACGCTTTAATGATTACTTGACATAGTGTTTCAAGTACGCGAATGAGTGTCACTTTGTTCGTAGTGAGTAGTTTGTACAAACAAAGAACAAACTAAACAAAAAGAAAGTGATTAACAGATGATTACATTTACTTTAATGAAACGCGTGCTCATGTATACCATTCGTGAAACTTTGAAAAGGTTCAAACATGAATCAAAAAAACACACCGGCACTAACAGACAGACGAAAGATAGACAGACAGATAGACAGACAGATAGGCAGACAGACAGACAGACAGACAGACAGGCAGACAGACAGACAGACAGGCAGGCAGACAGACAGACAGACAGACAGACAGACAGACAGACAGGCAGGCAGACAGACAGACAAACAGACAGACAGACAGAAAGATAGACAGAGAGACAGACCTAACCAGCTACGTCTCTCACTCCTTTTCACGTCAAGCTATTTATAGCAGCATCTCCCTGCCCCTTCAATCTCAACCTTCCTTTCGTGACACTCACCTTGACCTTCCTATCGTTGTGCAGAGCGAACACGTCCATCTGATGATGACTCGCCAAAGAGGAAACTCCGCTCCCCCTCCCCATCTCCTGCCTCCTCTCCTTCTGCTCCATCATGACCCCCTTCACCACGCCCACATCCTCCATCGCCCTGCACACGCCTCGGCCTTCTGGGCACAGAGTCTTGTAAGCGGCTCCCAGGGAATTCATCAGATGCTGAACAGCCAGGGAAGTCAGGGACAGACCTGCTAGTCGCGAAGACCTCTCTGTGCTCACCGGTTCGAGAGCCCCTTGCCAAGGATCAGGGATATCCCTGGATCTCGGGTACTGGAAACCTTCGTCAACCACGTGTTCTGTTGTGATGGCGATCTCGATGTTCTTGGGCAGGTCCGTGTCGTAGAAGTTGGCGGAATTCCACGGCATAAAGGCGTACTTCAGTTTGTTGTCAGGACTCTGGTGGTAGACGTCAGCCATGAGATCATGGGTGGTGGAATGATCCGTCAAAAACAACACAGCTGATGAATCTGAGAGCAGTTTTGCAGCCGCTTCTACAAGGTTGTTTTTACCGACCACAACCTCTTCAGCAATGCAAACCCCCTTATTTGTGAGAATCTGACGAACATCAGCTTGACGAGCATAGCCCTCAGGAATGACGAGCTTGATATACGACCAGCTGATCGTCTTCAGAATGTCCCCCATCTGCTGCACGTGCTCGATGTGTGAGTCTGTGAACAGGTGGTACTCATCGTCAGTCAGCGTCATGACGGCTTTGCTCAGCTGGCCGTGTTGCACGTAGTTCTTGTAGTCCACGTAAGCTACGACCCGAGAAGGCTGGATGGTGACCTCATCCCCGTAGAAGTCTGTGTAGGAAGCGAGGCAGCTCTCGATGTCGTTAGGAAAGGTCAGACTCTTGTGTTCTTGTCCACACGTGTCCAGCACCACAGCTCCTACGGTGACGTTGGGCAGGACGCTGGTGTGGATGTCGTTGTAGCTGGCTACAGCGTTGAGGAACCAGTGAGCAGCTTCTCGTCCGTCAGTGTTTTCCAAACCACACTCTCTCCCGTCCCGTGACTCGCTTATAGGAAACAGTCCGACGATCACCAGCGAACTCTCCTCCAACGGTGATGACGTCATTATTTTCTGCTCTGATGTCATCTTTGGGGCGCACACGTCACAGAGGTGACAGTTGACGTCACACTGTCTGCTCAAACCCCGGTCACGTAGAAACTGAGGAATGATGACGCGGTCGATGACGTCTGTTGTGATGTCAGAGGCGTTCTCCGCGACGACTGATCCGTTCTCGAAAACGATGACGCCATACTGCATTTTTCGTTGGACGACTTGCTTTCTCCCGCTGTAGAGAAACTGATCGAGAGGCGTTTCGTATTCCTCGTCGGCCATTTCAAAATCCGTCGCATTCGTATCATTGCTGTTGTCAAATGTTTCGGAAGCGACGTACGCAAAGGCGTCCGACAGAGCCTGTAGCTTTCGGAGGGTGTGACGTTTGAGAATACATGGGTTCTCCGAGGATGACGTAGAAGAGGAAGAAGTAGTGTTGACGTCATTGTCCACGTGGAATGACGTACACAGTGACACGTTCAGTGGACGAGGGATGCCTGAAGGGCTGAAACAATAGAAGAAGTGACGTGAATATCAGGTTTGACAATAGTGTGGGTTTTTTTAAGAACAAGAAGACTCTTACTCTTAGAGAAACGCACGCAAAGACCAGATACACGGACAGAAAAGCCAGAACGAAACCTCAACAACAACAAAACTGACAAAGACAAACACACAGAAGCATTTCAACAGGCATGTCTGTGTTTCGATCATCACAATTAGATAAAGAACCAGACAGACACACAGACGGACAGACAGATTCACAGACTCACAAACATACTTTCTCATCAACGATAAAATCACACACACAAACAAACCTCTTAGATATTCAGCATGCAGGCATTCAAGCAAAATCAACAGACATATGAATCAACGAAAAGACAGATAAACGTTAAACACAAACGCACACAGACATAGCATATACACAGAAAGGCAGACAGACAGACAAACGAACGATCGGACGGACTGACGTGCAGACAGACTAACAGACTTATGAATCAACGAACAGACTGATAGACACATAAACACAAACGCACACAGACAAAGCATATAGCCAGACAGACAAACAGACAGACAGACAGACAGACCAACACACAGACACACAGACACACAGACAAACAAACACCTACCCTTCAGTCAAGTTCATGAGCAGCATATCCTCAATCTCAGACTCGTTCACACTTTCTCGCAGCCACAGCACGGTATTCGTCGTGTCGTTCGCAAATCCCGCAAAGTTGTCCCCAACAACGACGACGACATTCGAATCTCCACCAGCGATAACCTCAACCTCCAGTCTGCTATCATTTTCTCCGATAAAAAGCACCGGCGTTGGCAGGTTGTCCAGCGTAGGGGAGGGAACTGAGCAGAGTTGCGGCGACTGAAGTGCAAGTTCGTGGAAGTGGGTTGCCTCCCTTTGAGCGACAGTCTCTTCGTTGACAGACTTGGGAGTGACATAGCTTATGTTGAGTTCTTCCAGTAACGTTTGTGTAGCCTGGGAGAGAAAAAGATGGAAATGAGTTTGCATGACATAAGTGGAAGGATACGACAAAATGTGGCGAAGGCGTTTGATGAAAGAAAGAGAGAGAGAGAGATAAGATAGATAATTTTTTTGTTTACGAGGGTAATGATGTAAGCAGTTCATGCTTTTTTACTATCAGCCCTCGCCCATGAGGGAACAAGAATAATACTAACACCTGGAAACATCGTAACAAGTACCTCATGATGTCATAATAAAAGTAATGATACTACTACTACTACCACTACTACTACTACTACTGATGATGATGATAATGGTGATGATGATGATCCAGTATCTTCAGGCATGGGAATTGAAAATTGTAAAAAAGGCGGAAAATATTTAACTGAAGACGCGAAGCGTCAAGTCGACGGCGCGAAGCGCCTAGCCTTACCAGGGGGGTCCGGGGGCATGCCCCCCCGGAAAAAAAATTCTGCAAAGAACCCAGATGGTGCAAGTTTGCCATTAAATTCTGTTTTTAGAATCAGAGTTTTTAGTACAAAAATGTACCAATTTTTGCTTTTTTGAAGAAAAAAATATATACATGTATTATATGGTTTAAATTTGTTAAAAAAATTGATCTGTTGAGACAAACAGGAAAATGTAACTTGTAACACAATCTGTGCAATCTGGTTTACTTTCAAACATAAAAGTTCAATACTGACTGAGGCGGGCGGTAGCAGTGCGTGCAAAGTACGGAAAGTTTTCGCGGGCTTTTGCGCAAAGGCCAAAGTAACCGGTGCTTTTTTTGTGTGCCTCCCCCCCCTTTATTTTTTCGGCGGACACTTTTGCATTTTCGGCGGAAAAAAAAAAAAAATCGGCGGAAATCCGCCGTTTGGCGGACAATTCCCATGCCTGTTAATCTTATTTACCGGTATTTATTGTTGTTCCTTAT
>NC_090248.1:65582983-65590483 GCF_037325665.1 Littorina saxatilis | reverse complement strand
ACATCCCTATTTCCGTCCCTCTTTCAGTTTTATTTTGTTTGTCAGGGATACTTTATCCCAGTGTAAATTGATACAAACTCTCTTCCTGGCCTTTTTTTTTATTTCGTTTTATTTTATATTTTTATTTTTATTTTTGTTGTCGTGTGTCAAATGTACAGGTCAATTTTGAACGTTTAAAAAGTCTTTAGGAATTGTAGCTACAACAACAACAACAACAACAACAACAACAACAACAAAAACAACAACAAAAACAACAACAAAAAAACACCACTACCACCACCACCAACAACAACAACAACGATAACGAGAGCAGCAACAACAACAGAAGCACCACCATCCGCAACAGCGACAACCGCCATCAAGCGAGCATCAGACCAGACACGCCCCAACATCATTTTTCAAGAGGAAACACTCCTCCATTCTCCAAAGACACGGCACTCCCATTTAAACACGATCATGAAGTCATTCTTTACTACTCTGTCTTCGTCTCTGCAATCGTTCTCTCGTCCATCGTTCAGATTTACTATGTCATTCCTCGTAATAGGTTTTAGCCAGTATAAGTGTGTGTGAGGCATATAAAATACTACTCGGTCCCTGCACCATCTCCCCCATTCTCCGAAAACACGGCCCTACCATCTAAACACGATCATGAAGTCATACTTTATCACTCTGCCTTAGTCTCCGCAATCGTTCTCTCGTACATCATTCCGATTTCTATCCCACCTCAGTTCTATTACTACTATGCCATTCACCTCAATACCTTTTGGTCACTATAAGTGTTCGTGAGGCACATAAAATACTACTTGGTTCAACGGTTGATGGTAAGTGGGTTGCTGTGTCTTCCATGCTTGGAACCTTACCTGCTCACCCTAGCGCCCCTGGCAATATATCACGGAAACACAGAGGTATGCAGACACAGACATAGGCTGAGGGACAGACAGACCGACCGACAGACAGACAAACAGACAGACAGACAAACAGACTTTCTCCCTCTTTGTCCCTTTACCTCTTTCCATCTCCCTTCACCACCACCCCCCCCCACACACACACAAAAAACCAAAAACTTTTGATGTTGGCCTGTGTCGAAGCTACCATAATTATCATCAGCCTCTGTATTCTTATATGATATCAAGTTCCAGTATTTTCTTCAAATCATGAATCGCCTCCCATAGAATACTCCTCACTCATGATGGCTACGACTAACCTTATTACGTGGCCACAAGGTCGTACCCAACACCCTCTGTCTCTCTTACGAGGACAGACCTTACGAGGACAGACCTTACGAGGACAGACCTTACGAGGACAGACCTTACCGTGAGGACAGACCTTACGACGACGTGACAGACCTTACGACGACAGACCTTACCGTGAGGACAGACCTTACGAGGACAGACCTTACCGTGAGGACAGACCTTACGAGGACAGACCTTACGAGGACAGACCTTACGAGGACAGACCTTACCGTGAGGACAGACCTTACGAGGACAGACCTTACCGTGAGGACAGACCTTACGAGGACAGACCTTACCGTGAGGACAGACCTTACGACGACGTGACAGACCTTACGACGACAGACCTTACGACGACAGACCTTACGACGACAGACCTTACGAGGACAGACCTTACGAGGACAGACCTTACGACGACAGACCTTACGACGACAGACCTTACGAGGACAGACCTTACGACGACAGACCTTACGAGGACAGACCTTACGAGGACAGACCTTACGACGACAGACCTTACGACGACAGACCTTACGAGGACAGACCTTACGACGACAGACCTTACGAGGACAGACCTTACGAGGACAGACCTTACGACGACAGACCTTACGACGACAGACCTTACGAGGACAGACCTTACGACGACAGACCTTACGAGGACAGACCTTACGACGACAGACCTTACGACGACAGACCTTACGAGGACAGACCTTACGAGGACAGACCTTACGAGGACAGACCTTACGACGACAGACCTTACGACGACAGACCTTACGACGACAGACCTTACGAGGACAGACCTTACGACGACAGACCTTACGACGACAGACCTTACGAGGACAGACCTTACGACGACAGACCTTACGAGGACATACCTTACGACGACAGACCTTACCGTGAGGACAGACCTTACCGTGAGGACAGACCTTACGACGACAGACCTTACGAGGACAGACCTTACGACGACAGACCTTACGACGACAGACCTTACGAGGACAGACCTTACAAGGACAGACCTTACCATTCCATGCTACTCTTCCTCGACCTCTTCCCTCTTGTGACCCCCTCCCCCCTCCTCCCCCCCCCCCCCCCTCACTTCTCCCAACTCTCCCCTTCCATAAAATACTCCCAAATCACTAGGTAGACGCCAGACCTTATTACGTGGAGAATCACACATTACCTATCTTCCCCAAGAGATTTTCTCCCCACCGTCTTCCCCTCTTGTAAACCTCCCCACCCTTATTGCACCCCCTCCCCTACACTTCTCTCTCCACAAAGTACTCCAAAATCGCCAGGCGGACGACAGACATTATTACGTGCAGATCAAATCATACAGTACCCATCTCCCTACCATCCCCAGAGACCCCCCCCCCCCCCTACCTCTCCCCTCTTGTAACCACCCCCCCCCTCCCACTCCCCCAACACCACCTATTCACCTACTCTCCCCCTCCATAAAATACCCCTAAATCGCCAGGGCAGACGACAGACATTATTACGAGCAGATCACCTCATACAGTTCCCATCTCCCTACCATCCCCAGAGACACCCCCTCCCTCTCCCCTCTTGTAACCACCCCCACTCCTCCCTCCCTGCACCCACCCCCTAACCTACCCTCCTCACTCCATAAAACACTCCCAGATCGCTAGGCGGCCGACATACATTATTACGTGGAGATCAAATCACATAGTGCCCATCTCACGGCTGCATGTGACCCTAATTTGCTACCCCGTCCTCTCTCTCTCTCCCCCCCCTCCCCACCCCCCCGCTCTTACAGCCACCCCTTCCCCGAGAATTCGCCGACCAAATTGTTTTTAGCCCGGCACTCGGTTGAATGAACTGTTGATGCCACAACTTTATGTTGGGCAGGAATATCGAAGTTTTCTCCGTTGATGGGATAAAGGTGTTGTTGTCGCTCCACGTTGATGGGATAAAGGTGTTGTTGTCGCTCCACGTTGATGGGATAAAGGTGTTGTTGTCGCTCCACGTTGATGGGATAAAGGTGTTGTTGTCGCTCCACGTTGATGGGATAAAAGTGTTGTTGTCGCTCCACGTTGATGGGATAAAGGTGTTGTTGTCGCTCCACGTTGATGGGATAAAGGTGTTGTTGTCGCTCCACGTTGATGGGATAAAGGTGTTGTTGTCGCTCCGCGAAGAACATGATGTGTAAAGAGCATGATTGTATTTCCTACAATTTAAAACCGCAACAAAGCAAGACAACATCTTCGAAAGGATCCTCGATAAGCAAACAAACAAACAAACAAACAAACATAATTATGAAAACATGGTGTCCATAAAGATTAAGGTCATATTATTATGTGCACAATTATATTGTCGGAAGCCATTTGCCATTGATGATACTAAAAACAAATTATGAAAACATGGTGTCCATAAAGATTAAGGTCATATTATTATGTGCACAATTATATTGTCGGAAGCCATTTGCCATTGATGATACTAAAAACAAATAATCTCTTACTTTTAAAACCTTACACTATTCTACACCAAGACCCAGAAACCTCTTGAACAAATCAACATCCTCGTAAAATACAAAACCGGTCTTAACAAATGTCCTCCTTCACCCATTAACTTCCCCACTACCCAAGTATCGAAATCGTTTTAAGCCAAACTACACTCACAACTCTGACAAAATACTGCTGTGCCTGTGGAGGAAGTCAACATTGTAATTGAAATCCAAACGAAAGCTACACAAGATCTCATCGATCCCTATCCCCGGCATACCCCCCCCCCCCCCCACCCCCCTCCTAACAAAAAACTACAACTTTTAAACAATACTACACCCACAACCTTAAACAAAACCGTACTCAGGAAGTCAACATCCTAATAAGGACCAAATCGATCTGTACAAATTACTACCAAACTTCCCCCCCCCCCCCCCCCTGTCTTATCTCCTCGTCCAAGTAGACACGATGGACACTTGTGCTATCGATTGGTCTGGATGTGGGACTGCGGCCCCCACGGAGGCGAGTAGAGACGCACCTCATTCATTTTGTTTATGGCAAATCCATTTTTTTTTGGGGGGGGGGGGGGGGGCATCCCTGGTCCCTCTGCCCCCCTCCTGTGGGACGCTGGTTCGCTCTTCATTATACGCCGTTTTTTTGACTGCAAGAAACTCGGTCAGCCAGGCTTATATACGCTGTTTTGGGATAGAGTAGTCTTTAGTCATAGCTTTTGTTGTCTTTCTGTCTTTTCTTTTTTTCTTCATTTTTTTTCTGTCTTTTTTTTATTTTTATTTTTTTAATTTTTATCTAGGATGGGGTACGGTGGGGTGGGGCCGGGGCTGGGGGGAGGGCGGTATGTTTTGTGTGGCTTAATGTCGTGAAAGCTATATATTGTTTTGAGATAGAAGTGCCTCAGTTACTTTCACTCTTGTTGTGTCTTGTTTTGTTTTTTGGGGGGGGGGTGGGTGGGGATGAGGTGGTGTCGGAGCCCGCGGGGGGGGGGGGGGGGGGGGGGGTGGTGAGGGGGTGGGTGGGGGGAGTATGGCCGAGGGAGGAGAGTGGAGGTCACGAATGGTTATTTTAGCTTGACGTCGTGCACTTTGAACAGTTATCTCTTGCTTTCCGTTTCATCTGTATCCCCCCCCCACCCCCCCCCCCCTTCACTTCCCCGGCTTGTCTTAGTTCATTATTTTTACTTGACTTTGGAGAGAGGAGACATTGAGCGGGGAGAGGGTCACGGACGTTTTGTTTGGCTTGATGTCATGTGCAATTCCACTTTTCTCACAACAAAATGAAAGCAGCAGGTTTTGCTTCAACGAGAAATTGTTTCCTGAATATTTAATGTCTTAAAACATTTGTCTAAGATCCCTCTTTTTGTGGCCTTGCTCGAGTTCTCCTCCCTAGCCGTGTGATTGTTACACAAGGACTGGCATGCTTTCACTTCATGTTTGTTTTTCTTTTTTTCGAAGCGCTCGAATTTCTATGCAATGCCAGAGATGCTGACTGTGCAATAAAACGTCGGAAGTTTCAGCTTCATCTCACGGTATAAATGTAACTTTCGGTCCGTGTGTGCCGGTGTGTGTGTGTGTGTGAGTGTGTGTGTGTTCGTATGTGTGTGTGTGTGTGTTCGTATGTGTGTGTGTGTGTGTGTGTGTTTGTGTGTATGTGTGTGTGTGTGTGTGTATGTGTGTGTGAGTGTGTGTGTGCGTGCTTGTGTGTACGTTTTTGCGAGTGCGTGTTTGTGCGCGCATGCGTACTTGTGTGCTTACGCGTTTCATTGCGTGCGTGCGTACGTGCGTGCTTGCCTACGCCAGCGTGTGTGCGTGTGGCTTGTCCTATATTTTGCACCCTAATATTTCATATATAACCAATTCATTTTGTCTTGCTTCACCAGTTAGCTTCCAGTCATATTACTGACTAGCTCCCACGACAGCTCGCATTTTGCATCTTTGGGGGCATGCAGTCAGACATTTTATTAAATGATGTTTGGGGACGGGGGTAGAGAGTAGGGAGGGATACGGTGAAGAGAGAGAGAGAGAGAGAGAGAGAGAGAGAGAGAGAGACAGAGAGACAGAGAGACAAAGAGAGAGAGAGAGAGAGAGAGAGAGAGAGAGAGAGAGGGAGACAGAGAGACAGAGAGACAAAGAGAGAGAGAGAGAGAGCACAGGGAGACAGAGACTCAAAGAGAGAGAGAGAGAGAGCGAGAGAGAGACAGAGAGACAGAGAGACAAAGAGAGAGAGAGAGAGAGAGAGAGAGAAAGAGAGAGAGACAGAGACAGAGACAGAGAGAGGGGGAGAAAGAGAGAGGGAGAGAGAGAGAGAGAGACAGGGAGACTGACAGAGAGACTGACAGAGAGAGAGAGAGACAGAGACAGACAGAGAAAGAGAGACAGAGACAGAGAGGGAGAGAGAGGGAGAAAGAGGGAAAGAGAGAGAGAGAGAGAGGGGGGGTTGGTAAGAGAGAGACAGAGAGACAGAGAGAGAGACAGAGACAGAGACACAGAGAGACAGAGACAGACAGAGAGAGAAAGAAAGAGGGAGAGAGAGAGAGATAGAGAGAGAGAGAGAGAGAGAGAGAGAGAGAGAGAGAGAGAGAGAGAGAGAGAGAGAGAGAGAGAGAGAGAGAGAGAGAGAGAGAGAGATTGATTGATTGATTAAACTTTATTACAGAAGGATGGAGATTTTAGGCGTTGCCTAGTCTTACAGTCTGTCCTTGCTAACTAACATGAATACAAAACAGAACATGAAAACATTATAAGAGCAAAAAAGGTTGACGGCAAAAATAATCGTACATATGATAATAAATGGCATTTAAAGGCAAAGAAAAAGTTATAGTATTTGATACTATTAAATACAATAACAGCAATAGAAATATGAAAATAGAAATAATGGTAATGATGATGATGTCATAACGATAATAACAATACTAACTGTAAAAAAAAAATATATAAAAAAAAAAGTCACGAGCAATAGAAACATAATATGGTCCAAATGAAACAACAACGGCAAGCAAGCAAAATAACAAACAGTAAGTCATTTGTATTTTACAAAAGATACCGACAACATAGCAAAAGGAAGAAAAGAACTACAACAAAGGATATACCAACACAACAGTAACAACAGAAACAGCAACCCTGAAAAGAGACTGCTATATGATAACATTAGGACGGTTTAATACATCGGAGTAAACCCATTTTGAATCACCACTAGGTTACGATAACGGTGGAACGCTCCACTTGGAATCAGATTTGAAACAAATGTCTGTGTATTTGCTTTTTAAAGGCTTTGATTTATGGAATATATTTTAATGCTGTTGGAAGTGAATTCCACACTGATGACCCTGAAAATCCAAGACTAGACTTGTACAAATCTAGTCGGGGGCGAGGTGAAATGAATTTACTAGAACCATACCTGTTGGTTGCTTTTTGAAACAGCGACAGAATGTACTCTGGGACTTCCTTGTTCATAACTCTAAACATGAATAATGATTTATTCAGTTTAAGCTGCTGGTTCAACGGAAGGAGGCCAAGCAGTTTCAGTTTTTCGTCAGTAGTGACCGATGAGTTAGGTATCGTAAGTTTAGCTGCACGACGATGGAGAGAATTCAGTTTGATCATGTGAACATCACTGCAGTTGTCCCATAACGTAGAAGCATAACTTAAATGCGAAAGAATGTGTGCATGGTAAGAGAGAGAGAGAGAGAGAGAGAGAGAGAGAGAGAGAGAGAGAGAGAGAGAGAGAGAGAGAGAGAGAGAGAGAGAGAGAGAGAGAGAGAGAAGGATGGATGGATGGATGGATGTTTTATTGTTCTAATC